>NC_136012.1:5745120-6045120 GCF_048128805.1 Centroberyx gerrardi
ATCCTCTCAAACTTTTACCACTGAGTCCTGACAGATACACAACACTTTAATCCATTTTAAAATAATTTTTGCCTTTGATGTTGCCCTATAGCTAGAAATAGAGGGGGAGGATATGACTGGAAAGAAGGGAAAGAAAGGGAAGAAGGGGAAAAAGGCAGACTCCCAATTAACACCACTGTTAAAATTCACCTTTTGTGTCTCTCCCTACTGAAGCTGCCACATATTTTGTTATTTTTGAGAACGAAATTCATGACCATTGAAACCCACCTGTCTTAAAAATGGCAGTTAGCACTATAATGCTAGCTGGCTAACTATGGCTAAATCACAGCTGGTCGCATGTTGTGACATAAGCACATATTTTACATATATATATTATGTGTTAATGGAAAGTTAGGGGTACAGTATTTGTCATGCAGAAAATGCGCACAACAACTCAGGTGCACAGCAAACTGGACTCACATTAAGTTACCAGTGCTAACGTTAGCTTGTTAGCTACCATTTTGTCTTTTTGCCGTTCTCAACTAGTGACATAATTCCTGGTCTGTGACCCTGAATGAAGACACATTTTTTGTGGTCAGGCAGTTGTCTGACCACAAAACAGAAAGATGTGTCACTGACAACACTTGTATGATACTGTTTCATTGAAACCCAAAATATCTTGACGGACTGAGTTCTTAACATTACTGGCAATGGTGAGAACACCTTCCTTTCCCCATGCTTCCATGTTGGAGCTCCACTCTGTTTCTATCTGCAGTTTCAAAAGTAGTTAGACAATTATTAATAATAATACTGATTCTAACTCTTAAAATATTGCTTGAGGATCCATTGCCTCTGCTCAGTTGTCAGATTTCCAGCCATGACCTAAAGCGTACCTGGAAACAGGAAATATATTTAATACAATACAGTGAGTATTAATACTGTATATAAAAATGTATAGCCTACCTCCTTTTGAGGCTGTGTATGGCAATCAACTCTTTCTCTTTCGTTTTTTTCTGTCTCCACAGGACAGTGTGAATTCAGAACAGGAGGGACGTACAATAGAATTGCTGTACATTGCTGGTTAATTTTTAATGCTGTCAGTTTAACTGCTATAAACCTTGCAGTGCCTGTGGGTCTGTAGAGCGCAGGTCGTGTTTTATGAGCTGAATGGGGCGTTCTTACAAAATCATCTGCTGGGAAGGCATTTAAGAGGGCAGGGTTCACGTTCGTGTTCATCTCATTCCTCTTCATCTTTCGTTTT
This sequence comes from Centroberyx gerrardi, assembly GCF_048128805.1. NCBI lineage: Eukaryota > Metazoa > Chordata > Actinopteri > Beryciformes > Berycidae > Centroberyx > Centroberyx gerrardi. Next base: position 5,746,361 of record NC_136012.1, read on the forward strand.
TCTTTTTTCAAAGGTACAATATAAGTGTTTTATTACATCCCTGTGCTCATCATCTAAGATATTGCGGTTTCACCAGGGTGACCCAAAGAATATTTTTCCTATAGATATTCTTTTTTTTAGTTCTGAAAGGTTTAAAAACTGCAGAAATAAATGAAAATATATTTGATGACAAGAAATGAGTATGCATTTATAAAAGTGAGTCAATCCCTTCTGGGACAAATGTATGGAAACTCATATCAGTACAAACACTTGATTTGGACCATCCAAATATACTGTGTTACTATACTGTCAAAAGTCACTGCAGTTGACTGTTTCTCAACACAGGCTACTAAAAACTTTGCTTCTGTCATTTCAGTCACACTCAATTTATAGTTTGTTGACACAGTGAGCTATCCAAGTAAAATGGAACAAATTTGGCAACAAATAAGTGGCCAAAACTGTTGACTTACACAAAATAATATCTTTTACAGCTGAGATTGGCAACTTTGGCAGTGTATAGTAGGGGAAAACATAAGCAATGTAGTAAGTACATGGGGGAGGAAAGTGTGAGTATATATATGAGCATGTGTTATTCCCCTAAGAAAGCTAAATATCATATATCAAATCATATTGTGTTAAACTTTTGAGGGCAGTTTACTTCATAACTCTGGAATTTTGCTGTGATTTCAAGTTAAATGCATACATCTCTTTAAAACTCTCTTTAAATGATAATAACTATTTTTCCTATTTTTTCTTCAAATTTTAAATTTGTACATTTGATGTAATTAAACACATTTGCCGGATTAGCGTGCTTTGAAAAAACCTTTGATAAAAACAATTCTGTGAGACTTTCAACACACTTTTCAAGCTATGCTCTTCCAAGGTTAAGCACATTGTCCTGTGAACTTGAATATGTGTATGACACTGTTGGTAGTGATGCCTCGCACCACCACTGCAGCGCCACGGACAGCGCACACTGAAACAAACAAGTTCAGGGTACGCCGGTGTTAGAGGGGGTCATCGGATGAGCCACAGCTGGCAGCTCATCAGCTCACACACCAGTTGCAGGTTGTCAGAGGCAGAACGAACTCCAGCCACAAGCACAGCAGAGGGTTCAATATGACACAGTGAGGGGACACACCTGCCCTCTGTGTCATCTACCCTCTGTTTTCTGTCAAATCCGAAGCGCCCCTTTCCACCTGGCATTATGCATCTTGTTTCCAGCTCGAGTCTAGGTATGATTGAGCTGGCTCACATTTCTGACAATAAAATGAGTCTCCGTTACACACAGTGACACCTGCAAAACGCAGATTGCCATATGCACCATTTCCTCTCATAATATTTCTGTCCTCTAAAACTGACAGTAAACGTCGCGTCTCACTTGTTCTCTATCCACCAGTTTCCTGACAATCCAATTTTGGATTCATATACAAACTTTTATTTCCATTCAGGTGGTTGCTCTATGTAGATTGGAGACTAATTGCATTTACACTTTGTTGTCAATGTGGCCAAATGCGTCTCTGACCACTCCAGAGGTGGTTTGGGTGATTCAGTGTGTCTTGGATGCGTTTACACCTGGATTTTACTGCATTTTTGCTTCATCAGAATATAATCTGATCACCCAAAATGCATGTTAATGGCAGATGGAAAGGGTGTCTGATTGAGTAGGACCTCCATGGCTGCCAAACCTCAACCTCCAGGCTTCTTCAGGCTGAAACCACAGACCTTTGGGCCCTGGAACACTACTAATAATTCCCCTTCTTCACTGTCCTACACCCAATCTTGCTCCTTTCCATTCTCTTTATTGTCGCACAATATAAAATGCCTGATGGGGTTTTATGCTGGCATAATTTGTGTGTCGACTGGTTGCGACCTTCCCCATGCACTAGAGTTTGTTAAATGTTACTAAATGTCAGACATTTCAGTTCCACTGAAACACAGCCTGGCTGTGTCCTAATAAAAGGAACTTGAACTTGAAGAGTTTCGTGGGAGAAAGGATGGATGCATTCTTTGAAACAAGCCCAAACAAGGTAATTGTCTGGTGAGGGGAGCAGGACACTGTCGAGCCTGCCTGGCCTGTAGAACTAACTATGATTTTTTTTAAATCAAAAACAAGACAGTTACAATCACTTAATGTACTGGGAAGTCACATGATGTTCACGCTTAAACTATTCCTACAAACTACGAAAACATCTACATGAAATGCCAGATTCAGCAATAAAAGTTGAATGTAGCAGAACTACTTTACTTTGTATGCTACTTTTTTAAAGTAGCAAGTTTGATGAACAACAATGATTGTATTATAAGTAACGTATGATTTACAAGCAATTTAAGTTGTTTCTAGTTGGGTAAACTACAGTTTCAGTTTGCGTCCAAAAACTGCATAAGAGGCTCAACTTCTAAAAGAAGAGCTGAGTGTTGACAGAATCAACATGCGGTCTTGAAATCCATGGTGGAGGGACACAAAAAGTTGAGAATCTTCATCTATTACCACAACTCCCTCTGCAGTTGAAAGCCAACACTGGCTTTGTCAGGTTTTACCATCATCTCTCACGATATCCAGTTTTGCGTCAAGCGTCCACCATCGCAATCTGAACACAACATTAGAGGGAGATGATATACGGTCTCATGTCTTCAACATTGCAGGGGTGACATTAAAATCCTCACTATCTCTTTAAGTGTGAAGAGGAATTAAAGTATTGGGTTGGATTGGTGTTTAAGTGACAGAGCAGATCTCCTTCGGCACCCTGCCAACCTCTGAAATGACAGTTATTTAAAACCCTCTGATGTAGAAAGAAAACTGTGTTGGGGGGGCCAAGAGACAGCAAGAGCAAGAGAGAAATAATGAAGAGGAGATGGGGAAAGAGAGACTGAGGGAAAGGAAAAGACACAGAGAGACGGAGACAGAATAAGAAACAGAAAGAGAATGAAAAAAACAGAGAGCGAATGATGAACAGGTACAGGCCTTCGTACACAGTTTGAAAGAGGAAGACAGAGAGAGAGGCAGAGAGGAAAACAGAACCATAGAGACAGAAACAGACAGAGAGAAAGAGAGAGATTGATAGAAAGCAGATCCCAGCCCACTACACGGTCTGCTGGGTGACCTGCTGCTGACAAGAGGAAGGAAAGAAGAGGACAGGATTTTCCACTCCCTGAGAAACAACAGATACATAAAAGTAGATTAATAACGCAACGGGCCATCTGGTCTTTCTCTGACCTCATGTCCCAGTCTGACTTTTGAAGCCCCAGTCAGGAGCGGCGTTAAGTCGCCCCCTGTTGAAGTGATGTCGCCTACCACTGGTTTTGTTTCCATAGTGATTTATCGGATTGAAGTCATTATTTTTCAACTCTAAAATTTGCTGTCTGAGCTTTTGATACAAGGACTGCAAGTCCCTCCAAGTCGGTCTCCTGAAAGATTAGAACAAGATTAAAAATAAGCCCCTATAACTCATCCAGAACCCCGCAGACGTCCTTGTTCAGTCCTTCAGACCATGGTCCAGTCCTACACCCCCATACCTCCAGACCATGGTCCAGTCTTACACCCCCATACCTCCAGGCCATGGCCCAGCCCTACACCCCCATACCTTCAGACCATGGTCCAGTCTTACACCCCCATACCTCCAGACCATGGCCCAGCCCTACACCCCCATACCTCCAGACCATGGTCCAGTCTTACACCCCCATACCTCCAGACCATGGCCCAGCCCTACACCCCCATACCTTCAGACCATGGTCCAGTCCTACACCCCCATACCTTCAGACCATGGTCCAGTCCTACACCCCCATACCTTCAGACCATGGTCCAGTCCTACACCCCCATACCTTCAGACCATGGTCCAGTCCTACACCCCCATACCTCCAGACCATGGTCCAGTCCTACACTCCCATACCTCCAGACCATGGTCCAGTCCTACACCCCCATGCCTCCAGGTCATGGTCCCACACCTCCATACCTCCAGGTCATGGTCCAACCCTACACCCCCATACCTCCAGACCATGGAGACAAAGAACAACATAAGTCTGTTTTGAAATGTTTGAAAGAGTCAACCTACATCCAGTGGTGTAGTCATTCCATATGTTATGTATCACCTGAAAGTATAAAAAGTTTAAAATTTCAGTCAACTCAAAAAACATGGACATGAAAATGTACTGCTTTGCTCTTTGTCTGAAAGATTTCAATGGGATTTTCTGTTGGATAAACCCTGCACAAATCACACACACAACAGATAATATTCCCAGACAACCTCATCTCTCAATCCATCCATCTATCCATCCCTCCAATCCAGCTGCAGATTTGCACACAGCTCTCGACAATATTCGATCTCAATGATAATCATTTCCCCATCCTGTAGCTTCTATTCCACTATTTTCACAGTAATTCTGTGTCTCTCTGTGTGTGTATGTGTGTGTGTGTGTGTGTGTGTGTGTGTGTGTGTGTGTGCGTGTGTCTGTGTGTGTGCGTATACGTCTGTTGTTTTATGTCAGAGTAAAAATTCCTCTCCTGTCCACCCCTCAGGCTAACAGACTGCACCTTGCTATCCGTTGGTTTTATGTCATGTCACATTTCCCACCTGCAGTGGAAATTGAACATTCCTCCTCCGCAAGTATTCAGTTTAATTAAAATGGGGATGCCAGTTGGAGTGAGTGACAGTAACCCATTGTTTTTGATGTAAACAGGTGTTTCTTTTTTATGTAAATGATGTCTGGATGGAATCACACGTTTTGTCCCCAAGACAGAAAATACATCCAGGTTTGAAGGTTTGTGTGTCTAGAAAGTTTTAGAAACACTACAGAAAGTATTGATTTGCTACAGAGTCTGGGTTTTCTCCCTGGCTTTTAGAGAGGCTTAGTTGTCGGTGAGGTGGGTTTTACATGGAGGGTTGGGAGTGTTGCTTAACCTTAGCCTTTGGGAACAAACAGGAGGCTATTGGAATGCACTGTGAAGCAATAAGCAAGGAAAAATGACTATAGAGTCTAATTCACATGTTTTATCTGAGGAAATGGAACAAACTGTACTAGACAGTAGCCTGCTTTTAATCCTTTTATGCCTGTGCCACCAAGCTGCTATGGTTCAGCACCACGGACAGCGCTTTTATCAAAGGAATCTGCCTGTCAAGTGTTTTAGCAATTGTGCAATGGTGTTTTAGCAATGTGTTGGGGTTAAGGATTTTGTTGTTCTAATTACGCTTCCCAGTATTTCAGATTTAGCGTATTATAATTCTATGTAGTAGATGAGCAAGGTAATTATTGTTATATCATTGTTTATACATTGTTGTTTTGCCTATACTCCCAATGTGGAAGTAATGTCTGTAACCATGGAGACAGGCTTCTAAACACTAGGGGTGAGCCGAATGGTCACACGAAATGACTATCCTGTACGGATATTGTGTTTTTTCTGACTAAGATTGTCATCCAATCAGGAGATGGATCTGTTTTACTAGTAGGCTATTGGCTACGAGTGGCAGACTTACACTGCAAAACTTTCACAGACTTGAATCACAATGTACAGGTCATTCTAAATCAGACCCTTTCCACTTTGTAAAACATGACTGTCATGTGTGCCACCTTCTAGTTTAATGTTTGTGTCACCTAATGTAGCTTATTGCGCTAAATTGTGCAGCCAATTTCTATGTTTATCTCATTTGAATGACTTATGACTTGAGATAAACTTAGAAATTGGCCACAAAAAAACTTGCTTTTCAGGGTTTCCATACTTTATGATTCCTACCACCACATTTGTCTCATTATGCCTAAACAAACTGCATGACTACCTTTTAAAAATGCCATTTGTATTGGTTTCAGTGGAAAGGTTTAGAGTCACATGGTCTGAAAGGCTTTTCTACACCAACCATGAAACATTTCTGGGGGAAACACTGGTCACATTTTCAATTAGGTAGTCAGAATAGAAAAAGCACTTTGGTAGGCATGCCAAGTGCTTAATAGGCAGGGAAAGGCAATGAGAGCCAAGGCCAAGCTTGTTGAAGATGAATGACTGAGAAGAGGCTATGCCTGTTTAGTAGCAAGCCACGATCTGGCTGCAGAGAAGAGAATGGAGAGAGAGTGAGAGAGCGAGAGAGAGGTTTCATCTCATCTCCCCTCTCTTGTTTCTCCTTCTCTCCTCTCCTACCCATTATCCTTATCCCCTCCTCTCCCATTCTCCCACCCCCTATTCTCATTTCTTTCCCTCTCTTCTCTTGTCCTCTCTCTGCCTTCTTGTCTTCTTTCTTTTCTTTTGTCTTCTCCTCTCCTCCCTCCACTCCTTACTCTCCTCTCTAGCTCTCCTGGCTGTTGTGTGGAGTTGTACATGTAGGTGGGAGTCGCTGGGTCTCTTGCTAAGCTCCTCCTAAACCCTGGGAACAGGAGATAAGGAGGTGAAGGAGGTAGATCCCTCCTCTGGGCCTTTTTCTCTCGCACTCGCTCAATCTTTTCTTTTTCCCTGTGATCTCCCTCTTTGCCCAGGCGTCGATTTTTTCACTGGTTTCCCTGTGATCCTTCTCTCTCTCTCTCTCTCTCTCTCTCTCTCTCTCTCTCTCTCTCTCTCTCTCATTTTTTTCTCACGTTTTCCGTCTCCCCGTCTCATTTTCTCACTCATTTCCCCGCCATCCATCTCGATTGCGCGCTTTCTCAAAGTCTCTTCCTATCTGTGTTTGTAAGTGTTGTTGTCTCTCTTTTTTCTTTATCTCCCTCCCCTCCTTCTCTCTGTCAATCTCCTTCCTCTTGTCTCCCTCGCTTTCTGCTCGTCTCCCTCCCGCCATCTATCTTTCTCTCTGATCATAGCAGTGCCCCGGTGCTGAGCACCCTGTGATGCTTCAAAAGAACAACAGTAACTCTGCTTTTTCCCCCGATGGCGACGTCTATCTCGCTGAGCGCCGAGGATGTCGGCGCGAAAGACGTGGCGAGGGAGGAGAAGATACTGAGGAGAGAGGGGAGAGATAGATGGAAAAAGATGAAAAGACAAAAGAACAGATTAAAGACGAATCTCTGGAAGGCAAAACAAGACAAAAAAAAGAGAAAGGAAATAAAGAATGAGAGCGAGAAGACATGGAGTTCTCTGTTGTAACAATGCATTTGAAGATCGCAGCGTGAGTGGTGCACATACGTCAGAAAGTCGATTTGATAGAGTTGTCTGTTTTTTTGCGGAATAAGACATTAAAGAGAAGCTAACTTTCATAATCATGGGCCATCTGGAGTTCAATATGATCCCAAAAAATATGCTCATGGCCACAAAGATCAAGTGGAAAAAATCCTCTCAGTGTTCTGCTTGGACCATTTTTTTTATTGACGCCTGACATCTCCCCTATACTGAACATATTCAATGATCATGCGGCCATGGCAAGCCTTTGAAAATGATTTGCAGATCAACAATACATGAGCGTCAGTGGGAAAAGTCTCTAATGCTGCTTAAGTAATGGAGCTTGTCTCCCACATGTAGTCTACATTTCAATACCCTGGGATCACGTCATTGTTAATGCATGATGAGATCACAAGCAACGCGACTCATATAACTCAAGTCATGGCCCCCACATTAAGTATAGAGAGATGTGGGGATATATCATTAGCATTATAGAAAACTCTTTTATGTTGAAATTGACAGGTGACATCATCTTCCTTGGGTTTCATGATCCTACAACCAAGGCAAATGCTCATAATGCATGATGAAATCATAGACAACACTACCTGAATAACTAGTCATGACCTCCATTTCTACTGCAGGAATGTGTGTGTGTGTACACAAGCGTGTTTCAACTTAATTCATTCTTCTTTATTGACACATTTATCAGCATTCCCTTAGAATCTCCTTGCTGCAGATATTTGGTTTCAGCTAAACCTTGTACATTGACTTTTGCAACTAAATGTAACTAATGCAGGGGCAGTCTGCAGTGAAAAAAGTGTATACAAAGTGCATACACACAGAATACCAAAATACACAATGCAATAAGTATTTCATGCAGCACACTTAACCTGTGGCATTAACCACCTAATGAGGTATGCTGCAACCCAATCTCACAGCCATTGTCTGATTCGACCCAAAGTGTAAAAAAACAGCATGTGATCATTATCTAATAATGGAGCAAGGCCAAAGATCTCAATTTGCTCAGCTAATGTGAGACAAAGTTGATCCGTTAATCGTTGGATTCTACTAATCAAAGCAGCTGCCTTGATAAACAACAGCAGCTGCCTTCACAGAAGTTTTTAAAGTGCAGTATCACTATATTGGTGAAGCCCTCACTCAAAGAGTGGAAACACTGTTGCAATAATTCCACTCAACTATGAAGAGTTATCAAGTCTAACAAACATAGCTTGCTTGCTAACATTAGCTTAAGTTTAGCATTCTCAGACTCAGTGTCAACATTTTGTCCTCTCTCAGAATTTTTTACCTTATAGCTTGCATGCTAAAATAAGATTTTTTTGGTGGCATCTCTGCTTTATTGGACAGTCACAGTGTAGCGAGACAGGAAAGATGGAAGAGAGAGGAGGATGACATGGGACAAAGGTCTTGGGCCGGATTCCAACCCTGCTGCATTTACATGGTACATGCCTTAGACCACTGAGTCACCAGGACACCCTTTGAAAATAGCAATTAATTGTAAAATTATATATATAAATCCTTACTTGCATACCTCTGCTGTCGACTTTGTGAAGTTACTGATTGGTCAGAAACTGTGAGGCCGGACAAAAGAAAAATGTTGTGGATATTTGGCCTGGCAGGAGACGTCACATGACTTCTGTCCTGGAGGTGGAGGTCTGCAGACAGGGCCTTCTCACTTTATTAGGTGCTCCTAATAAACAGTGCTAGTACTGTGTAGGATCCCCCTTTTGCCTCCAGAACAGCCTGAATTCTACTAGGCTGGATTCAACAAGGTGCTGGAAACGGTCCACAGAGATCTCGGTCCATGACGACTCAATAGCGTCACACAGTTCCTGACGATTTTTTTGGCAGCACATTCATGCTGCAAACATCCTGTTTCACTTAGGTCTCTATTGGGTCAAGATCTGGACTGAACTAAAATCACTGTCCAGTTCCTGGAACCATCTTGAGATGAAGGAGCATTATCCTGCTGGAGGTTTCTATTTGAAAGAGGGCAGACTGTGGCCATGAAGGAATGCACCTGGCCAGCCAAAATGTTTGGACCCATACTATTACACCACCAGCAGCAGCCTGTACTGTTGACACCAGGCAGGATGGATCTATGGATTCATGCCAAATTCTGACAAGACTGGGTCCCAGCATAGTCGTGCCCATACCATTTCTACCAGATGAGCTAGAAAGGCTTGAGGCGAACAATCTTTGGTTGAACATTAGCCATGTGGAGATTTTTATGTCCTATAGACTTAATGTCAAACAGTTTGTCATTAGACACAAAATTGCTGAAAACACATGGGTAGAGCTGCTTTACAAGTAGCATGGATGTGTGTTTGTTTATGTAAACAGAGACATGAACTTCGAAGGAAGTGAAAGTGAAACAAGTGCAATCTCCTAATCTCCAATCAAACAACAGCCAACAGAACAAAGATGAAAAAGGGGGCATCCTTCATCATGTGGACATGGTTTGGATTTAAAACGTCAGGCATTTAGCAGGAACCTATCATCTGCAAGCTGTGTTGCACAGCTGCCATTCCCAGGGGTGGAAACACCAGCAAACTATTTTACAAACTGAAGAACAAACATGTGTGCAAGTATGAATGTTGTACGCTTTTTCTTTTTTTTTCAGTTTTATCCAAAAGTATACATGGGTGTTAATACTGAATATTTAATATATAAACCATTTACGTAAACTTTAATGGTGTTTCAATGGTAAAGTGTAGAAATACTTGAAATTTGTGAAAAATAACCATGGTTACCAAATTATGGCTCACAGCAAGCTGTGGATTTCTCTAACTCCCATTTATATCTTTCTTCAACATATACAGCTAGAAAAGCTTATAAAATATTAAAATATCTATTAATTTACACCTAATAAATTAAATATCCCAATATCAGAGGGCCTGCTGTCTATTCTCCATCACAAAAAGGAAATGAGAGGATGAGATGGATGGGGAAGTTGAGAAAAGAGGAAAGATCCATTTTAAATGTGTTCTATTTAGTTGGCACTGTGTTTGAGTGAAACACCATGGGCTGGTCCAACCTAATTTTCTTTTACTCAAGGCAAAAGAGACAGATTAATAGCTCAACAAGTTGTGCATATATGACTCTATGGGTTCAAAACTTGGCTTCTGCTAAGCTGATGCATCGCTACTTGTTTTTCTGTATGAACTTGACTGGACTGTCCATTTGCAATTCAAAAAAGAAGCACAGCAAGGGATTTTTTTGGAGAAAAATTTACAAAGCTTTAAAATAAAAACCAACATGTGTCAGCTGCAAAATAGCCTCTGTCAGGGTTACAGGATTGCATGCATAGCCAATAATAATGTCTTCAATGAATCTAAAATGGCCACCTCTGGTCCCATCGACCAATCAGACACCAGTGTTGATCTCAGATTTGATCTCAGGTTAGCAGGGCTTACATGTTGGTCCTGAGATGAGGGTCTTAACCACTCTACCATCACTGGTTCATAGCTTTAAAATATCTTGATCTAATGTCATTCTTTTCATGTTTACCTTCAGTACAAAGCAAAAAGAATGGACGAGACCAATATCACAAGGTGAGAGGGGAGAGAAAATCCATTTGAGTTGCATTTACTTAGTCTCTCGCGCTTGCTTCCCATTCTGTCCACATGCCCAAGAAGTTTGTATTAAGCACAGGAAATTCAAATTGAGTCCACATAATCTCTTAAAGTTCCTAAAACTTTGCCTGAGCATTTAAAATCTTCTGTGTCCCCAGCCTCTCTTAGACTCAGGCTTTAAATCGAAGTTTGACGCTGTGAGCTTTGAACTTTGCTAAGAAGTTGGTGGAACCTCCATTGTTCTTTCCCATACCCTTGCCACTGTGAGGTTAATGTCGAAGAGAGACCTGTTCATTAGTAAGACAGTCAGTGGCTGTAAGCGACAGACTGGATTATGGTGAGAGATAGGGAGAGATGGGTGGAAGGAGGAAGAGGAATAGGTAGGGAAAGTTGTAAGGAGGGAGGGAGGAAGAGAGAAAAAGACCCTATTTTAAGAACTGTGTGACTGCTACACTGCAAAAAATGTCCCGTTTAACAAGTAATGTTGTCTCATATTCAGCCTTAAAATCTCATAAAAATAAAAAAAAAGCCAAGGGGGTGAGATAACCACTTGTTATCAATGCAGTTTTACTTATTTCAGCAATTTTCTAGCAACAAGTGTCAGTACATTGAAACAAGGTAGAATAAGACTAACTAGAATCAAGAAAATGACATTTGATTCACGAAAATTCTTGGAACAAGTTCATTTGCATTGGAAACAAGCAAAATTATGACACTAAATCGCAAATTTCATTGTATGTAAGGAGGAGTGTGCAACTGTTTCTATAAACTACATTGACCAGAAACACCATGTTTGTCATGCAACTGCGCTACACATTGGACCAAAAGGTTGGAAGAATGGTTACAAATTTTTAGAGTACAAAGAGAGAGAACAAATATGTGACATGTTTCAACCACAAGGGGTGTGGAAGTGTTTCTTCTCTACTTTCTGCCTCATGTGAAATGTAAAACCTGGCAGAACTGTTATGTTTCAGTGTGTACCTATCCTCAAAGTCAAATATTATTTGCATCATGTTCAAGGATGCTTCTCTTTTCTTTACTTAGTTGATTACCGGCATCCTTTTGTAGTCCACTTTGAGTTTCTGTGCTTTCAAATGCGCCATTCTGTGTCCCCAAATGAACTAAACAGATAGCAACACACTGGTACCAAGGTAGTCACTTTTTTGAATGGGCCAAGAGGAGGGCTGTGTTTCATCTTGAGAGGTGTTGGATAGATCAATGAACAGACAAGGACACACACACAGTCCTGAAACTAATTACAAGAGAAAGTATTTGAGAGTTGAGAGAAAAAAGGACAATGTGGGGCGAGAGAGAGAACAGTAGTGACAAATATAATTTTTCTCTCCTGTTCTCTTTGATGATACATAGTCAATAGAAATCGTATTTGTTATCAAGGTCTTGAGCAAAGCCAAGAGATCAATAACATCCCCTTCTTGCGTAGCCTTGTGTGTGTGGTGTAGAGAGCCAGTTTGCTTGGCCAAGGAGGAAACTGGCCAGAGTGCCCCTTCCCTTTTCTCTTGGGAATAAGGAACTGAAAACACAAAATGATAAAATGATTAAACAAAAACCCAACTTGCCTAGAAAAGAGCACAATAAGTCTAACAATGGGAACAGATCCAAGAACTCAGGGCAAAATGGACAGGTAGACATAATGAGTGGGTTGAAATGGGAAATAAAGCATTGGTGGGGATGGCAGTATGGAGAAGCCTCCACCCCAAGACCCCAGATCTATTTTGGACAGGGGGGTAATATAATACCCTCCATATAGGCAAGACCTCCACTGGAGCCTGGATGTGACTCTGAAACTTATTGTCAGGCCGATCTGCTAGCTGTGTAACATTGATTGCCTTGACACAGAGGTTTTACAGAGATTCCTTCCCAGTTTTGGCTAAGCTGAGTGGCTAACATCCTTGAAAAGCAAGCAGCTGTCCCCTTCTCTCCACAGCTTCTGCAGCCTTTGGAGAGACTAAAAGGTCTGGGAAAGTCACCTCCACCATTTCGTCAGTCACGTAGCTGTGTGCATCAGTCCTGAGGGCCTTCACCAACAAATTTCGCTGACCTCATCCCAACTTGGGCTGAAATTTCCAGTGGTGTCCTCTATTTCCCTTGTCCAGCAAATTACCTAATTTAGAGACGCTCTTCTTCATATATGCCAAAGCCACCCCTTCACCTACCTTCTGCTGGGTAGCTATGAGCAGACTTCAATACCAATAGGCTTGTCCTCAGATCTCGAAAAAGGGAGTAGATTCCAGGCATTGAAAACTGTGTCATAGAACAAAGGGAAAGAAAGATGATTAAGAGCTGTTTGCTTCATTAGAAAATGGTCCAGACCAATCTAGACCAAAATCCATGCATTGTAGCACCATGAGGGTAAACGCTAACCAAGCCGCTCTATCCTTGGGATAGAGAAGGTGTTGAGCCGCCTGCAGTCACAGTGCTGCCACCTTACTGGCCAGATGAACTAGGCCCTGCCCCCCCTCAGAAACAGGAAAGAAAAGTGTGATCTACCCAGACGCAAACTTTTTCTTGGTCTAAGGAGAGAACACCAAAGTTCAGGTTGAGCTGCTTAGTTGCTGTAATCTTATCCCTAACCAAAAACAGGTTGTCAAAGGTAGACCTCTTCGGGATACGGTATGTCTGATCACTATGTATTGCAGAGCTCATGATGGGCTGAAATTTGCTGCTGGCTGCTTCAGTTAGCTCACCATAAGAAAGTGATCCATCACACTGCTCAGCGCTGTACAAATCTGCATAAAATGATAGGACACATGAACGAATCTCCCAAGGGTCATCTGTTACTGTACCGCAAGGGAGTTTAAGGCATTGCAAGAAACCACTTGCAATTGTCTGCTTGAGTGGGGACATCCATATCATTAAATTTCAAGTGATACAGGCTTTAACCAGAGCTCCCTGTCCCTTCCCTTCAAGAAGACTCCTGAGTTGTAATTTTCTTTGTCTGAGAAAACTTGCAACATCAGCTGCATTCCTCCCACACGCCTGTCAGGTGTAGTAACTGTTGTTCAAGTGCTTTAGTTTTCCTTTTAAATGCCATTGCTGGTTGCATATAGTGGACAGAATGGCTTAATTTGGACATTACCAAGGTCCCACCATTGTCTCAAGTTCTGGTACTGCATCTTCTGTCTCCATTTCTCCCAGATACAGGTTAACGCTCCCACAAAGGCCTGGTCCTGGTCCTGTTGACACTGCAATGGAGACATAATGATGGCCATGGGTGTACTCCTAAAGAAACATGCTCTATCATCATGGGAAACATAAAAGTGGTCAAGCCTGGCCATATCATGCTCCAATTAAGTTCCAACCAGCTGTACTGTTTTATGTCTGGGTAGGTCACCCTCCATATGTCAATCAAATCATGACAGATAATTGCACTTTTCAGGGTGATGGCAGACTAAGGGTGAGGGTTCTAATCCATGGTGTGATCCAGAGTGGTATAAAAATCTCCACCCACCACTGACTGTGTCCTCTGAGCAGCTTTTGAGGGCATCTAACATTTCATTCAAAAAATAACCTATCTTGACACACTTCTGGGCATATAAATTGAAAAAAGGAAAATGCAGGCCATTCAAGGTTGCGTCCACTCTCAAAAGTCGGCCGTGCACCATGTCTTTAACAGAGAGAATATTCCAAGAAAGTAAGGAGGACAAAACTGTGCCCACCCCAGCACTTACATTTAACATGACTCAGGAAAACTTTCCCCTTGCAGTCACTTTGCCACTGTAACTGATTATCATTGTCAGAATGAGTCTCCTGCAAAAATACAACAGAAGCTCTTTTCATCTGAATGTATTCTATAAGAGCTGCTGTCTTAAGTGTATCCCTACCACCATTGATGCTAAGCGACCCTATATTAAAGGTTAATACTGGTTATTTTCAACCTTATTACCCTAGTTTTTACCTTCATGACGATTGATTATTTTCAAAATTTCATCACTTACGTACAAACGTTACGTACCTCCAGTTCACCGGGAGCGCTGCTCTCCAATGCACACTGTAAGGGCCAAAGCAAGCGCCAACAGTTGAACCCAAAAGGTGATTAAAACATGTCCTTGGCTGATATCCTCGCCCTCACATAACAGTTTCAAAATAGTAACGTTTTGGCTTGTCTAGTTCATCATAATTTGCATTTCGGTGGGCAGTGGTGGCCTAAAGGTTAGAGAAGCGAGCTTGTGACCGGAAGGTCGTCAGTTCAATCCCCCGGACCGGCAGGATAAATCTGGGTGGGGAAAGTGAAAAGCGGCGCTTGCCCCTCCCTCATTACCACCACTGAGGTGCCCTTGAGCAAGGCCCTTAACCCCAACCGCTCCAGTGGAGCTGCTCAGTGGCCAGCAGATTAGACTGTGGTTGTACTGATCAGCTTCCAGGTGTGAATGTGATCAGGGTGTTCCTGAAAAAGAGAGCATTGCTCTCAGTGAAACTGCCCTGAATAAATAAAGGTTAAAAAAAATAATAATAATAATTTCTAATGGCCGTTGTGCAGAAGGCAGCAAGTAGATCAAAATAAGCAAATGTAGATGAAATACGTACTTGCAATTCCCTGTAGTATTGTCCATCTTCTCAGACTGGGCACTGTCAAACACATTGGCATCCTCCATTTCCACCTCCTCATATTCCTCAAAATCAGTGTCCCAATCATCCTCCCCCCTGACCTCTGCTGGGGAATCTACATCCTCACAGAAATAGTTGGAAATAGTTTAGCCCATTGATATTCCAAGGAGTGCGTCCTGCTCCCATGCTTGCCCTCACCACTGTGGTACTTTTTCTAATTTTCTCTCGTGTACTCCGCTATTTGTCTCCTGAAGCATCCAAAGTGCTCTAACTCTAGCTCTAACTGGTGCTTTGGAGCTGAGCAAAATTGTTTTCGTTGGACCGGTCTGTTTTCTATAGTGAGTGAGAATTCTCTCTAACATCTCATTGCACATTTGACAAGAACGCTCTCTTGCACGGGGAAGAAAAGGGTAATACGCAAACCAGAGTGTCCTTAATCTCGAGTCCCTCCGCTACTAGTTGACCCACAAGCTTTACCTCCGATAGGAAAGAAACAATCGATTTATTCATCTGAGAGAATCATTTAATATTCTTCCCTCCTACAACTTTGCTTACTCCCAACAACACATCACCCACTGATACCAATAGGTCTGTAATAAGCCATGTTTGACCGTCAATCGGGTCTTAGTAGTATTGGTGCTTTCTCCAGGCGTTCCTATGCTTGGTGTTTGCGTTTGTTTATTGCCATAGAAAGGCACTAGGCCAAGCCAATCAATACAGGTCAACAGTTATACTGTAACACAATTTGAGCAACAACTCCCAGGGGGAAAAAGAAAACAAAACAGCCAAAAAAACACAAAAAACACAAAAAAGGTGCAATGTCCAGAGACAGAAACAGAAGGCAAGAAATAAAGAAAGAAATAGGAAGTCCAACGAGGAAAGAGAAATAGATGAACAGAGAGAGAGGAAAAAAGAGGAAGATCGATGCTTTATCAGTGTTCCCAGACCCTAAAATCCCTTTTGGCTCCACATCAAGATAATTGTGGTTAACACTGTTTTTTCCTAGCACTGTTACAATTGATTTTATAGTTCAATTAATTAATTTATTTCCTCGCTGTAATTGCAGATTCATTCCCACACACACTTTCTGGTTATTTTTACGCAGAGTGGTTTTGCTTGTGTAGGGAGAGAGTTAGAGGAGGAGGGAGAGAAAGCAGAAAAGAGAGGAGGGTGGAGAAAGAGAGGTTCATCATAAAGTAATTGTCTGGAAGGTTAATTGCAGGTTTTGTTTCACGGCAGTTGGTGGGTAATGTGATCTATCTACTCTCTTCTCTTCTCCCAGTGCAATAGCCTGGGGGAAGGCTAGGCTTGTGACTGTGGGGTTGCTAGTTTGAATGGTGGACCAGCTGGGAAAACTGGGAAAATCAGCATGGGGATTAAGAAATGCTCTCCTCTCCCTTAAAAATTACTATTGAGATGCCTTTGAGCAAGGTGTTTAACCCCCCAATTGCTTCAGTGGAGCTCCCAGATGTGAATATGTTTAACTATATGAATGTGAAGCAGGGTGTTGCTGGAAAAGAGCATGGTGCTCAGCCAACTTTCCCTGGAGACATAAAGATTAATAATATTAATAATAGTAACCTCAAACCCCAGATCATAGCAGTGCTTGCACCTTGCTCATTCACTTACAGAGGACCACTTCATGGGTCATGGGCATCCAAACTGAGTAAACCAGTGGTTCTCAATGTGGGGTCCGGGGACCACCTTGTCCTTGAGGGGGTTCCAGGGGGTCCCCAGCAAGCAATTGCTAAACTTCACCATTATTTAATTTACAAGTAGTTAACATAATTAGAGAATGTAGAAGAATGACTGTTTTGATCATAGTTTCACTGTTATTTCTCTACCTACAGTACATATAGTCATGGAATTCTGGACAAAATCATATCTAACAATAAAAATATCCTCAGATTTGGGTTCGAGAGACAAAATCTCATCAAATGGGGGTCCGTAGCTCTAATGTGGACTAAATTAGGGGTCCTTGATATGAAAAAGGTTGAGAATCACTGGAGTAAACCATCACCCATACCTTAGTTGTTGTGTACTACACTGCAAAAAATATCCATCTGAACAAGATATTTGATATAGTTGTGATGGCAACATCTGCCAAAGAGGTGAGATAATTCCACTTGTTTCCAATGTAAATCGACTTGTTTCAAGAATTTTCATGAATCGAGTGTCATTTTACTTGATACTAGTGGAGTAATCTGCCGTATGCTGCTTTGCTTCAAGATACTGGCTTTCTAGGGAAATTCTTAAGTGAAAGTGGATTAGAAACAAGTGGAAGTTTTCACGTGTAAGATAAATAAGGTTTTACATTAGGTTTTACGTCTGAATATGAGACTAAATGACTTGTTAAGATAGACGTTTTTTTGCAGTGCATCAAAGAGTTTTCAACCCACCCCCGTACCTGCGTCACCCTTGGGTGATGTCACCACCAGAGCCTTCGTAACAGCGAGGGAACGCTCTTGTGTGTGGCTTTATAGCCAATACCCAGAGGGACTCCCACAGCCTTCAGGTGAACATCGAACAACAAGTGACGCGCTCCCCTCATCCTCCCTGGACTCTTCCTCACGTTGTTTTCTGCCCCCGCACTCGTCTTTCTCATCTCTCCGAAGGCCTTCCCCTCCACCCCCGCACCTCTCCATCCACCTCACTCTCTCTCTTTCCTTCTATCTCTTCCCCTCTCTTGTTGGACATTCAAGTGAGATCCTCGGCCGCCCAAGGGAATACCTCTCCTCCCACGCGTGCCTCCGGAGCCCACTTTTATACGCGCACGCACACACACACACACACACACACACACACACAAAAAGAGGGAGAAAGAGCGCCAACTTCCTTTCAAGTCTTTTCCGAGCCACCGGAGTGCATTAATATGAATGCATATCTCATTATTCCACATTCAAAGAGCAGGTATTCACCTCATCTGCCTGCCACTCAGAAGTGAAACATGATAAACCGCTGCTTTACACAGAACTAAGAAATGTTCTGAAGTGTGCACACTTGGAACACTTGGAAGAGAAGGAGGAAAGAGACAAACAAACTAATAAAGGCACAGACAGAAGGAGAGAGAAGGAGGGACACAGGATCAAAGAAAGGAATCATGGGAGGAAATAAGGTTGGAAGGAATGAAAAGAGGCTTAAAACAAGTTAAATCTGCCAATGGGGGAACTCGATTTCAACATATTTAAATAATTTTCTTCTTCTTCTTCTTTTTCTTGATACTAGTTGAGTGATCTGATCTTGTTTTGAGACTGTGATGCTTATTTCTAAAAATCAAAGTGGAAAAATTTAAGTGGAATTATGTCACCCCACTGGCAGGATTTTTCACTTGTTTTCATAAAACTTTTATTTTGAAATACAAAGTCCTGTCCTTTATTGATTTATTACTCACTCAAATACTTCACATGTAGTTCTTCGTGTACAGGTCTACACACACACACACACACACACACACACACACTGAAGTATATTAGTCACAGCTGTTAAAAAGCCAAAATGACAGCCAGTCCTTCACAATCTCCCTGACTCACCGCTCCTCATTGAAAACACCCCAATAGACTCAACGGGAATCCCTTTCAACCACAATAGCACCACTGAATACCCTTCTTTCTGTGCAAGTGTGTGTGTGTCTCTGTGCTTATGTGTGTCTAAAATCAACTTTTTATTAGCTGAAAGACACCGTTATGTTCTGTGAATGAATATCAGGTGCTAAACCCACATACCAGGGAATATCACAGGAATATCCCTATGATTTACAATCCAGGGTTCTGGCTGTGGTTTCCTCTGAGGAGGCAGCAAAGGGCTACAGCAGCGACTTTCCTCCAACAGCAGAAACTAATTGGGCCTTTCAGAATAAGCTGCCATCTGGATTGCCATAACAAGAAATCACCGTTGCTGTCATATTTTGGCAATATTTTGACACTAGTATCTCCTATGAGTGGCAAAGCAATCATAGGAAACACAGACGTCTTCATCAACAATGCAGTATATAGCCTTTTTCTTCATTTTAAGAATTTGTTCCAGGCTTTTTAACCTTTATTTATCCAGGGAATGTTGACTGATCATCATGCTGTTTTCCAGCAACACCCTGCTTCACACACATACAGTTACACACATTCACACCTGGGTTTTCCCATGTTTTGAAGGGATTCAAACTGGCAACCTAAGCTTCTCTAACCTCTAGGCTTCCTCAAGGCAGATCCATGTTTGAAAAGTGCAGGGATAAGCGATCCTGTTCGAAAAACTAAGCATCATTAATTATATGTTGAGAATTGATCAGACCATTGGTTGCAATTTGTCTTCCTGGTTTTGAGATAATGAGCCTGTTTCTTTATAGTGCTCAACTCAGTAGAGAACACACACACACACATATACATACACACACACACTGGTACACAAACATCTGTCTGCATTATCTAATCCACACATACTGTACAGACACATTCAAAAGCACACACAAGAGCACATCCACCTACTCACCCACACAAACACACACACACATTCATATGCACACACATACACACACTTGCATATTCATATGTACACACACACTCATATGCACACATAAACCCACATGCTCATGCACACTAGTATGCGTGCACACACCCAAATGCACACTCATGCACACACACACACACACATACACACACAAATGCGCACTCATAGGCATGTATGCACACACACACACACACACACACACACACAATTAAGTTAATTAGCTAATACATCTTTTCAGGGCCGAGCCATATCTATCACTGTAGGTATAAAGTTACTCACACAGGGAAACAGACAATGGCCTGCAACAACAAAGAGTTTCAACAAACTTATCTTGTTTCTAAGGGAGGAAGAGGAAGAGGGGAAAGAGGGAAAGAGAGAAAAATGAGAGGGTGGAAAGGGGGAGAGAATTACAGAGATAACACAAACTTATCTTCCCAACTGCACACACACATACACACACACACAGACACACACGCACACACACACTCTACCTGCCACAGTGTATTATGTATCTATTGGCGGTTTCACAGAGCAGTCCTGTGTTTACATCACAAATGGTTTACTGTAGCACACTGAGATAGCTCAATACAGTACCGGGGAACAGATGGTCACTGTGTGTGTGTGTGTGTGTGTGTGTGTGTGTGTGTGTGTGTGTGTGTGTGAGTGTGTGTGTTTTGTGGGAGTGAGAGACAGAGAAAGAGACAGTTTGTGTGTGTGTGTGTGTGTGTGTGTGTGTGTGTGTGTGTGTGTGTTTTGTGGGAGTGAGAGACAGAGAAAGAGACAGTTTGTGTGCGTGTGTGTGTGTGTGTGTTTTGTGGGAGTGAGAGAGAGAAAGAGACAGTTTGTGTGTGTGTGTGTGTGTGTGTGTGTGTGTGTGTGTGTGTGTGTGTGTGTGTGTGTGTGTGAGAGAGAGAGAGTTTGTGTGTGTGTGTGTGTGTGTTTTGTGTGAGTGAGAGACAGAGAAAGAGACAGTTTGTGTGTGTGTGTGTGTGTGTGTGTGTGTGAGAGAGAGAGAGAGAGAGTTTGTGTGTGTGTGTGTGTGTGTGTGTGTTTTGTGTGAGTGAGACAGAGAAAGAGATAGTTTGTGTGTGTGTGTGTGTGTGTGTGTGTGTGTGTGTGTGTGTGTGTGTGTGTGTGTGTGTGTGTGTTACCTAGAGATACCTGGGAGGTTTTTGGATCAATATTGTTCTCATTTATATGGTATCAGACATCCAAGGAGCAACCACTGTCCTAATACAATCAATGACCTACCTACTGTTGTCTGTTTGTGTGAGAAGAGGGAAAGAAAGAAAGAAAGAAAGAAAGAAAGAAAGACATATATGTAGAAGGCTTTCAGGTGATGCAACACAGCCATATTAGAAGTCAGCTTATTGTTCCCCTCAGCTCTTGGGCAACAGTGGTTGTGAACAGCTGGTTGTGTGTCTAAATGTACAACTTGGTCTTCTCAACAGAATTCAATAGACATGGTTAATTTCTGTGCTGTTTTGGACTGAGAACTGATTCATCACTGATACATCTGATTGATTTTGTTTTTAGTTAGGCTAATGTTAGCTTGTTAGCTGGCTAACCATAGTATCTAAGCTAACTATCACCGTTGTGTTGTAAACATAGGCTATGTAGACGCTAGCTTTAGTATTAGCTACTAGTCACATGTTAACATATGTTGCTAACCCTAACCCTAACCCTAACTATTTTGGTTTAACTGAATTAACTCCTCTCAAGCTACAATGCAAATAGGGTGAACATACAACGTCTCAAATAGCCTCATTTAGGCTGATTAGATGGTTGTATATTTACATAAAAATCTTGTCTACTGCAGCTTTAATCTACTATTGAGTCTGCAGGTGGGGTGATATTCATTCTGATACAAATCAACTTGTTCCAAGTGTTTTCTTGAATCAAGTGTCGTCCAGAAGCTGTAAGCGTCATACGTTTGATATGATTGGTGCAGCTCAGATCAGCGAGTCAATTGGTGCGATTAAGATTGAATCTGTAAACCTTTCTCACTACCAGATAATCTTTGTGGGTCATCGGTCCAGACCAGGCCTCAGATCGGGGATTCCCCTCCTGATTATTGGGAGTCCAAAGTGTTGATCGGCCCAATAATCCTGCTAATGTGTCTTCAGACTTATTCTACCTTGTTTAAAGATACTGATACTTCTTTCTTTGTTTTTCAGTGGGTTTTAGAAACATAATATTTTAAGACTGAATATGAGATTATATTGAAAATATTTTTTGCAGTGTACATCATCGTTTTGAGCACCAAGGACACTACTGACAACACATCTTTATGCCTCTGTCACGACTCATCAACCTAAAACAGTCTCTTAATCAACAAGCACAGAGGTGGAGAAGTGGAAATGTTTTCCCTCTGCTGCAGCGGTGCAGGAGACGGCTGAAGGAGCCGCTTGAGTGTTTCCTTTGCTGTTTGGAAAGGACGCCATTTATTGACACTAAAACTCTCCATTAAACACATACTATTAAAAATTCTTTGAAGTAGCATGTAGCACCATGCGGCAATAAATCTAAGACGATAGATAAGCGATACTAATGAAACTCTAGTTGGTTCTCTGCTCTTCCAGGCAGGTCGGCCCACCCTACTTCCTCAGTGTCAGGGGAAACACTGTGGTGCTGTGACCCACCAGTCACACTGTGTCAAAGGTTATTAATAGGCTGATAGGAAGGTATTCTCTGTATACCTAGAGAAAGCGGTGAGTACATTATGAAGACAGACTTTTTCCTAGCAGGGATTATTACTTCCTTCTTCCTGAAACCCAGTTGTCTGAATATAATATTATAACCCATTTAACAAAGAAAAGCTGTCACATTAAGTTAACATGCAACAATGCTTATTTCTGATAAATATGCTGCCTACCACCGGGACAAGCTGGCCTCGAGGATGTAGATGATGTTTCTTCTTTTACGAGGGGCAGGATATTTATTTAGAGGGAGGTATATTGAGAAGGTGGGGAAGGTGGGGAGGCGTTGGGTGGGTGTGAGGAAATCAGTTCATTAGTTTCATTGGCAGGGCTCGTCTCCACAGCCGGCAGCAGGATCTCCTGGTCAGTGAAGCTCGACACTGGAATAATCTTGTCTCCTCCTTTGGCGTGGAAGGTCTTCATCCTCACAGTTGTCATTCCTCTTCCTCTGCAGGGGAGGCGCCACCACAACGGGCATCAGCTGCTGGTTGAAGTTGGCCACTGGCTGTTGGTTGATGAAAATGAATGGATGCAGCAGGGTAGATGCCTCTGAGTGCCTAGTATTGCATGGTGCCCACCGTCTGGGGGGCAGGCTGGTGAATCCCAATGGGTGCCAATGGAAGGAAATTAGTTGGTGCCCAATAATGGTAATAAGTGGGTATCTGATGTTGGAAATGAATGGCAAGCTGCTGAATATTATTTGATATAGGCTGCTGAATATTAAGACGTGCAGCCCATTGAATATTCATTAGCACAGGTGACTGGATATTATTTGGTGCAGGCTGCTGGATACTGGATGTCACTGTGTCAACTTACAGTAATACAATATGAGTGAAGAAATAATAAATAACTTATAACCAGTGCTTCCCTCAGAAATGTTTCTTGGTGGGGTGCAGGAGCATCTGAAACAGCATTAAGACCACATGGCACAAAAAACACTTTCAATTAAAAACGATGATGATGATTTCACCCTCACTGGCATGAGGGTGAGTATATAATGACAGAATTTTCATTTTGGGGTGAACTACTCCTTTAACAGATGATTTCGCAAGTCTAAACTCATTTCAAACGTAGCTTCAGCAAAGGCCCGATAACCTTTACTCTTCAGCCTGAACTGAAGGTTTAAAAGTTAATATGAGAGTCAGAAGAGAGATAATACTACGAATATAGGAAGAGAGGGACTGCGCACACACACACACACACACACAAATAATATTCTTACATGAATTCAGCTTGTAAAGAGCCAAGATCCAGTGATATCCATTCAACACAGGTCAGCTTCCGACATCCGAGGATATGATATGATGGGATTGGATTCGGTATATTATCATATGATGAAAATGTAATTCTAAAGTAAACTCTTACACAGGACACAATACCTTTACATCTATTCACTGCATGGGAAGATATATAGCTAGGGTGCGCTTTACTGTAGAAAGCAGGACAGACAATATCCTTTAAATACACATTACATTATAGGAGCCATCCATGCTACTAGGCATTCAATCCAGAAAGCTTTAGGATATGAAATTAGAATGTAATATGATTAGGATAGAATGTAATACGATTTAATTTGATGGAGTGAGCTCATATGCGAGAGAGAAAGAGGTGTCTATTCTGTTCTGTGCCTTTCTATGGCATGATGTGATCAGGTTTTTCTATTAGCGCTATAGTGATGACAGCTCTACAATAGCGTCTGCTGGCGCTCCAACTCAACTGAAGGCAGGAGATAAGAGCTTCAGCCTGCTACCTGCTGCTGCTTCCCTGGGTGTTTCTCTGCCTGGATCTCCCTCGTTCTTTCTCTCCCTCTGGTTTCTGATGCAGAAACTGGATTGGAGACCAGAGATAAGAGGACGAGCAAGTCCTGTTTTATTTGCTCTCTCTCTCTCTCACTCTCAGTCTTCAATCCTATTCACTTTAATTCTCTTGTAATCTTAAATTCTCTTATTCGGTGACCAACCTACTGCTATATCCCGGGCTCTGTCTCGTTTCCCTTACTTCTTCTCTTTTCTTCTTCCTCACTCTTTTGCAATCTCTCTCTCTCTCTCTCTCTCTCCCTCTCCTCGCTATCTCTCATCCTCTGTTTGGTTTCTGATTCTTAACTGGACTGGAAGACAGGAGATAAGAGGACTAGCTCGGTTCCCGCTGCTAGATCCCAGTTCCTTCTCTTTATTGAGTTTCTCTTTCTGTTTCTCTTTCTTTCTCTCTCTCACTCTCTTTTATTCAAAACCAGGTTTAAAACAGGAGATAAGATGGGCTAGGTGCCTCTTTACCCCCTGGATCTCTCTCCTTCCATCCTGCAAAAAATACATTCCACATGTACTTCAGAATAAGTCTAGAGATACGACAAAGCAAATTGGCCAAAAACTGTACATGTAGATGGCATTTATGCAAAATATACAGTATTTTGGATACATGTAAAAGACAGATAGGCCTATTGCATTTTGTTCCTATGTGTCATTAACAGTATATAGTATAATTGCAAGTATATCCAAAACATGTCTTTGGTCACTCAAAATATATTTTGATACAGTAGAATTTTTTTGTATATCTTTTAAGGTTTATTGAGTTTCTACATCAAAATGTTTGTACCATAGTAAACATGAACAAAACACCCCACGCCCCACTCCCAGTTACAGAGAGCATGTAAAATATTTAAAAAGAGATCTACATATATATTGTAAGAAAGCGAAACATGTTACAGTAATATTACTTTTCCCAGTAATGAGATGTAATAATATTACAGTAACCAATCAAGAACATAAGTCTTAGCTAGACTTAAGTAACTTAAGTAAGATAAGACTGAAGACCAATGAAAAAGGCAAGGGGTAAGAAGCCTAGCGCTCTTTCTCAGTTATCTAGTTTAGCTAGTGAGCTAGCCTGCTGACCTTCCAAGATCACGAATGCCATGGTCATCAGTGAATGACAAAAATAAGTCATTGCGTTCATATTTTTTATTTAGATCAGTAGTGATTTGACCAGAGTTCATTCTTTGCCAACTTGTGCTTAGTGTTGCCAGCTCTCTTCCAAGGAAAGTAACTATTGGCTGCTAAAAAATTTGCTATAAATTATTAGATTATGTGACATGCTAATTTGCTTATGAATAGATTTGCTACAGCAGAGAGAGGGGGCTTTGTTGTCTATGGGAAGGGCTGTGATCATCGGACATGTTTGGATTAGACAAGCATGAAGCGCAAATACATGCATCGGCAACAGCTTTACTGATTTGTCACCAAGTGCTTTGGGAGTCAACACATTAACGTTATTCCCTATGGCCTGAAAAATTAGCTAAATTTGTCATTGGTCACTTTTGAGAAATAAAGTCTCTACGGGAGTCTGAAAAGTCACTAAATCTAGCAACAAAGTGACCAAGTTGGCAACAGTGCTTGCACTCTGAAAAACTGTGGTTCTTTAGCTCCGCCCATTAAGGTTTAACTCAACCAATTAGATATTTATTCCTCCAAAGCAGCTCTGCCTCTGAGAAATGTTTGAAGAACTAAAACTCCAATCTGCTTCGAGGCTGAATTATGAAAAAGTTGACTTTCTCAGGGTGGAAGTATTCCCACTACGTTGACTTAAATCAAGCACAAGGACAACAAGAACATCGCACATCAATACTGTTTGGTTTCCTGATCGTTCACAGGAGAGGAAACTGAGTTATTCTGATTTTTTAAGGTAAGAGAGAACGCAATCGATGATTTTGGGAGATGTAACGGAAAAATAATTGAAGCAGTGTGATGAATTACTGCTCCCAGGGAGTAAAAAGTAAAGCACTGACATTATTTTTGTTATGAGTAATACGTTACTGTTTTTGTGTTATGAACCCAACACTGGTAATATATGCCTGTGTGTATAGGTGTACATACAGGTGCTGTATATGTATATGTTTGTGTTTCTGTTTGTGTTTGCATTCATATATCCAGGTCTGCATTCATATATCCGTGTGTGTGTGTGTGTGTGTGTGTGTGTGTGTGTGTGTGTGTGTCCGCCCCTCTCCTTTGTGGAAGACTGAGTGCATGGATGTCTGTACATGTGTTTTGTATGCATGGTGTGCATCAGTGTGTGTTTGTGTGTATGGCATCCAAGGCTAACCCTCTGGACAATATGCTCTTTGTCCCTGGATGAGTCACTGGCCATTGTACAGTGTACAAGACTGATGTTGGTGACAAGGTCAGGGTGTACTTATACAACATTTCAGTGCTCCATGTAGACACTGTTTTTGATCCTTCAAAATGAATATCAACTCTATAGAATGACTGCACCCTGATAGAATGGAAACACCCCTGAATGGTAAACAACAGATGTTCTTTCCAAGGCTAGTCTGTGGACAATAACCTCTTTGTACCTGGCTAGTGGTTTTTACCTTTCAGAAAGATGCTTCCAAGGACATTTTCTCAGAGGAGTGTGGGCAGTGTGACATACCGCCAGTAGAAACCTTGTATCTCCAAAAATCCACTTTACAGTTGTTAAAGTAATAATCCACAACATTTTCGTAAATGTCCGCTTTGCTACTCTCTATCGTTGATTGATACAACACAATAGTGGTTCAACCTATATCCAGTTCATGAAAGCTTTTCCATGTGCTGTTCTAAACACCTGGTGTCTGGTAGCTCTTTCCTGTGAAACAGACAGAAATTCCAAGGAAAAAGACGTCACAGTACAGAACACACTGTTTGATTGACCAGTGATCTCGCAGATAACCACTTTAAGGAAACTGGTAGATTTGCGTTTGAGATATTTTACAATGCGTCTTCAGTGGTTTGAGTTTGTCTCAGCATCATGGCAAATGTTCTACACATGGGAGAAATGCCAGAAAAACAAAGTATACATTTGGAGATATCACTTTTCTACTTGGCAATCGATAGCTGAGGCAGTGTGTCTTGATTCATGGTTAGACAGCACCGGATTACATGTAATGGTAATACAGTAATCTGATTATGAAGAATGTAATCTGTTCAGGGTAATATTAAAAACATAGTGATCAGAATACACATACTTTTGACAGTATAGTTGCTTACAAGTAGGATTATACAGAAACATAAACATACATAAAAATCATTGCCTGATGTTCATCATTCAATATTTCTGTAACACAGAGAGCCAGTCAGTGAAAGTGTTGTCATTTTGTCAAACACGGACTTACTGTAACAGCTTACTATCCTTTAAAGAGTACCTTGATTTTAGGTTTTAATTTCATGCTATAGATCATTTTGAGAGAGTAGCTGTCGACAGTGGATACCTCATTTCATAATAAAACTCTTCAACTAATGTTTGATAATGGTCGTACATGATGATCACTCTGTAAATTGGGATAAATGGTTTGTTCAGTTGCACACTTTAAGGGTTTTTAGGCAGAATAATCCAAAAGTAAAGGAAAATGATCAGCATACATGAATAGGATTATGTTACTGATTACAATTTGACGCAGGTAATGGATTATAATTTGCAAGTAATCAACCCACTCCAGACATGAGTAGTTTATATTCCCAAACTCCTCTGCTTCAGCTCTGATCCACTGATTATATTTTTTCATTAATCCAGAAATGATTAATGGTGACACAGACAGATGACTGTATCAAAAACAAGCCAACCTTCACGAGAAAAATGGAAAGAGACACAAATTAAGAGAGAAATCATTTTGATGTACAATTACATGCAACAGCAACTATAAACAAAATGAATAAATCAGTAGAGACAGACAGACATTGTTCTTTTTGTCTGTTGCTGCTTTATTTTATATTATCCAGTAAAGAGAGACAGGAAAGATGAAAGACGGAAAGATACAAAGACAGAGAAAGACATAAACAGACAAAGACACTGTTTGTCATTTTTTGAAAACTTACATATTGTATTCTGCTTTGGCAATATTGTTACAGATATTCATACCAATGAATTAACTGAGCTGACTGAGAGAGATGGGTATAGATCAGTGTTTATGTCAAAACAGTCTATGCTTCACTGCACCTGGAAAGTGAAAGCACAGAAACTGATTTTGAAGTATGATTATGTGCGGCGTCAACTTTAAACAAACCGTAATATAACTTTTGATGGATCTCACAAATCCTGGATATTACTAACTTTCCACAACCACATCGTGGCTGACAAGGTATGAAGGATTCCATTCCGAAAGCGTGATATATCCATTTTCAGAAACGTATTGCTGTGTGAAATTCATCCCGTCAGTATTTCCCCAAAAAACAGACAATTCTATCCTCCACAACAGATCTATTTTGTAAAGCAAAGATCTCAAGATGACTGATAACTCTCATGGAAATCTTCAATATTCTAGACTTTCATGCCGGCAATAATCTTGTCAGAGAAGGCCTCACTCTTTTCAAATGGTGGAGATCATCTTATTTTGGAATGAAATACTTCATACTGATTGCAGATGGAGACAGAGAAAGAATGACTTGATGGATGGATAGATGGATGGATGGATGGATGGATGGATGTCCAAGGAAATACCAATAATATGCTATGTTGGGTGTGTGGGTGAGGGAATAGACAGAATTTACGTAAAACAGAAAGAAGGTACTGAATATCCCACAGTCTGTGTGCGTCATCAAAGCTTTGTGTTTGTGTGTGTGTGTGTGTGTGTGTGTGTGTAGGTGTGTGTGTGTGTGTGTGTGTGTGTGTGTGTGTGTGTGTGTGAAGCTGTCATTAAGTACCCTAACCTCTAAAGCTTAAAGGGTCAGCTTCCCTCCTGTGAGTTTCCAAGACCATTAGGCCACCTACAGGAGAGGAAGAGAGGAGAAAGAGAAGAAAACAAGACAGAAGAGAAGAGAAAAGAGGAAAATGGAGGCAAACAGAGGGAATTGTACAAAGTTAAAGAAAGAGTTAAAGGAACACACCAAGTCTCGTTGGTCAACTTACCTGTTGAGTGTTGAGAACATAGATACCAAAATCATCCATATGTCCCTGGTGGATTATTGGTTCTGGAGCTCCATGCTAACACTTTAGCTACACTATGTTGAGTGATAGTAGGCTCCATGCTAACACTTTAGCATACACTATGTTGAGTGATAGTAGGCTCCATGCTAACACTTTAGCATACACTATGTTGAGTGATAGTAGGCTGCATGCTAACACTTTAGCATACACTATGCTGAGCGATAGTAGGCTCTTTGCTAACATTTCAACATACAGTATACTAACACTTTAACATAGGCTACACTATGTTGACCAGTAGGCCTAATCAAACCCAGGTCCTCCTTGCTACAAAAGTGCTAGCCACCATGCCACTCAAATATACAGCCTCAATTTGCTATATTCTTGTTTAGATTCTATTTTGATATTTATATTCTATTCTTTCCCTGATGTATTCTATTATTATTATTTGCTGCTGCAACAATGCAATTTCCCCATAGGGATCATGAAATTATCATTTTATCTAACTTGAAATCTTATTTCAAGGATTATTTAGTTTTGGAAACACACACAAAATTGATTGGCAGGTGACTGGTACACTATAAATACTAGAAAACCTCAGAACTCAGAGATGAAAAATACAAAAAAAAAATACATTTTATAGGGCCCGACTGATAGTTTGACTGATAGAGTTTTTGAAAAACAGATAACAGTATTGTTGGAAGCTGCCATTAGCTCATACATTGTGTCGATATTCAATCCATCTTTAAATTTGACCATTTTCATACCCAAAAAAATCCCCAAAATCACAAGTAGGCCTATTCACTGTTTTCCCAGTCTATCACGTCAGTTCAGGTTAAGGTCTTCCCCTATATAACCAGTGTAGTGTTGATCAACTCTACAATAAATACATAATCAAACAAACTGCATCATATCCATCATATCGAAGGTACAAGGCCAATATCGGCCTGATCTATCGGTTTAACCCTAATACCTTTCCCATTTCCCATTTATTGCTCACAAAATGAATGTTTGGATTGTGACAGGACATTAATATATGCTGCAAAAGGTGTTGTGTTGTGGAGCGGTTCTGCATTTCAGCCATTATAGCAAAGGGTCACCTTGCTAGAGGCTTTTGCAGGGGATTTTCACAGCTCGCTGTTGTGACTCAGCTAGTTAGTAAATCAGTGGAAAACATTCGCCCTAGGCGACTGGACATTTGAGGTTTAAAAAGCAGATAAAATGGACACCGACTGTAAGACAGAGACGAGTTTTGACAAGCAATCCTCGAGCGTTAACTAAACCTGAAATAAAAGACTTTATGGTAAATGGTTTTAAATGTGTCTCTATTAGATGGAATGCAGTACAGAGAGGCAGGAATGAAGAGGTACAGGGAGATAACAGAGAGAAAGAGACCAAGGGAAAGAGAGAGAGAGAGAGAGAGAGACTTTTGGCTTTTTACTGTTGATGATCTTTAATGACACATCTCACAGAGGACAAAGAAGGCTCAGCCAACAAAGGTGTAAACCACAACTGTGAGTTCAAATCCAACTTGCAACCTTTGTCACAAGTCATCTCTTCTCTCTCCAGTCTGTCCTGCCTCTCTGTGATGTATTCCATCTAACACCGCTGATATACTATACCATAAAGAAAGTGAGGGAGAAAAAGATCAGTACTGGTACTAATAATAGTACTCATTAATCCAATGCAGTACTCATTACTTTTCCATTGCACCTCCCAATTTGGCGATTCCATCTTCCCTTACCTTAAAAAATCAGGATAACTTCTTCTCCTCACCTGTGAACAATCAGGAAACCAAACAGTATTGATGTCCGATGTTCTTGTCGTCTTTTTACTGGATCAAATCAAAGTAATGGGAATACTTCCACCTAGAGAAAGTCAACTTTGCTGCCATTTCTCATCTAGGCTAGTTTAGAGAGAGGACGACCACCAATAATGACAAAAATGAATTGGGGGCGATGGAGGTGGGATCAGTTTCTGGATAATGCAACTTCAATCTGATATTTAGAGGGGGTGATAGCACAAGTACTGACTTATTTTTTGATTGGTAACTTTAATATAATGACTGAAACTGAAAAAGTATGATAAGGTGATAATATTAGTGTAACCCGATGGAGACAGATAGACGGTGGAGCGGTGGGAGCCGGAGTGAACAAAAGAAAGAACGAATAAAAGAAACAGAAGAAAGACAATGGGAGACAGAAAATGACAAAGAGGATAAGAAAATCATTCTCATGAAGCCCCTCGCCTTCTTCGTCTCCCTCACCCTGCCTCATCCGGTATGATGAGTCACTGTCGGGCTGCGTCTCCGCCAGCCGCCGATGGAAAATCCTGTTTGATGAAGCGCCAGTGCCTCGCTAATCCAAGCCCTTTGGCAGTGGAGGTCAGCGGAATCAAACTGGTATAAAAAGAGAAACAAAGGCAGGCTTTCCTCTGCATAGTAAATAACCTGAAACTCCATTTGACCTCCTGCATTACTGATATCCCAGGAAAAAAACAACAAGCTTTGTTCGTTCACAATATTACTAATTCAAAGTTGAGCATAAACTTAACACATTTCCATTGTCATTCAGACTCATATTGAGTCTTAAAATCATACTTTTCCGAAAAGAAATGAAAAAGTCTACCATTGGGGTGAGATAATTCCACGTTTCCAATTCTGTCTCACCTGCTTCAGAAGTTTTCTAGAAACTAGCGTCAATGTCTTGAAACAAAGCATAGTCATGGAATTGTGCTGTAACAATCACGTATTTCATTCGCAATTGCATGTATCTCGATGCTTTAATTTGTTTATCATATGCATATGATATGCATATCATCGCTGTCGGGTGAAAACCTTGTATCTCCACAATGTCATCTTTTCACGAACTTCGAAAAACAGTGTTGCTTTTGGCTTGATGATAACTTATTTTTTGAGTTTAAAACCAATGGGGTTTTGAAAGTGTTTCATAAGCCCAAGAGGCTGGAGAAATTTCTCAACTCATAGAGGAACCATGTAATCCTTCAGACGTGAAAACATGAAAATTACCAACATTTGAGTTTTAAGGTTTTCACATTTTCACATATACATACACGATATTCAGTATTTTTCATACGTTTTTCATACATTTCTACATATGTGCTGTAAATCCATACATTTTCATATTTTTCATTCATATGTTTTCACTTAATATGTTGTAGTGCTTAACTCTCAATTGAAACAACTGAGGCTCTTTAAGAATAAGGCAAGAATGACACAGTGACTCAAGAAAATTATTCAAAAAATTGATTTGTACTGGAAACAAGTGAAATGATCTCAACTCAATGGCAGATTGGGTTTCTAAATGTTGCAGATTATGACTTTAAAAATGTCCCTAGTCAAAATGCAGTACCATTTCTGCAGCTTTGTTTTCACCTGACCATAAAACAAGTTCTGGTTCTTGACAAGTTGAACCAGCACCTAGAGTTCAACTGTGCAAGAATCCCGTTAAGAAAGTGTCTCATCCCTCAGATCAATAGCCATTTCTCTGTGAGCCAACGTCCCCAGAGATTAGTCAACATAATGTCCTGTTTGTCCCACGCAACACACACCGCGGGACATGTGAGTGTCTGATGGAGCAGTCAGCGTGTGTGTGTGTGTGTGTGTGTGTGTGTGTGTGAGTGAGTGTGAGCGATACGATGGTGTATTTGTCCTCTGTGGGGTTATAAAGTTAACAGGCGTAACCAACATCATAAAGACTGATCACGGGAAGTCAGGCTTCCCTGAGGCTCGCTCGCACACACACACACACACACACACCCACACCCACTCACAAACATACAAACACACATATCCGCATCACCCACTGCAGATCAATCCATCACAGTAGTGCGACATTTTACTGCATGGACTGACTGCAGCAGTGAACGACTCCCACTCTATTACTGTGTTCTTGGGAAGGATTTCTTGGAAAATTGAATATTTGGCATAGGGAACGAGGCGTGAAGGAGCGAGTTTACAAAAGACAGAGAACTCCGTGAACTCCGTAAAAATGAAAAATCTGCCTTAACAATGAAAAAAGTATTTACTAATGTATCTAAACATATAGTGGTAGCCATAGTAGTCCATAGAAATCTCTTATTCTGCATCTATCCTGCATTATTTTTTT
Organism: Centroberyx gerrardi; assembly: GCF_048128805.1. NCBI lineage: Eukaryota > Metazoa > Chordata > Actinopteri > Beryciformes > Berycidae > Centroberyx > Centroberyx gerrardi. The sequence continues at coordinate 5,779,782 of NC_136012.1, forward strand.
ATTAACACTGACAAGCACAAGTGTAAAAAAGTTATTTATGATATTTAGGACGTTTCTATTCAGCTTTTCTCATTCAATAAGATTCTGGTGAGGGAACAATATTCATATTCCAATATTCTTGGATTGACCGGAATTTTGTATCAATAATGAGAAGAATAAGAAGATATTCATACACACTTGGGTAGAATCTGATCAAAATGTTGCATTCAAATAAATTCAGGTTAAGAGCTTCCCATAGACAACCAGTGTAGTATTGATCAATTCTACAATAAATATATAATCTAACAGCACCATTTCCATATCAGACCAGATCCCATTTGTAAAAAAATTTTTAATACTGGCCCCATATATTGGCCAAATTCAATACATTCAATACATTCTAATGTATTGTATATGTGTGTATGGAAATGCTTGGATGGAAACCCAGCTATGACTCACCTTCTCCTTCTCTCTCTCACTCTATCTCCCCTTTCCCCACTCATTTCTCCCTCTATTTTCTCAGTCACCTCTCCCCGGCAAACATTTTGAATAGATGTTGATATGACAGCCTGCACCAACATTGAATACTTGTCTAAATATAGTGCTAAATTGAAAGTTGAGGTGGCGTCCGTAGTTGCATAGCTGCTACCTGCATCGTTCAGTGAAACCCGGACCTAAATATCTTAATGATATGAGTTCAAAACACATTCCAAAGCTGTTTTAATATGTTCTTTTTACTATGCCATAATACGATATTGTGAAAATTTGGTGTTTGGGTTTACATCCTGCACATCACACTGTCAAATGCTTTCTGAGCAGCAGAGGTAATGCAGGATAGATACGGGATTGATGCATGATGAACTATAACAACAAGTGCTAATTCAGGATAGATGCAGGGTAATAATAATAATAATAATAATTATAATAATAATCTTTATTTATATAGCACCTTTCATACAGACAATGCAGCTCAAAGTGCTCAATACAACGGATAAAAGCATAAAATAAAGAGAATAGGCGTGCTTGACTCAAAAAACAAACTATAGAAAAATGTCCGCACTCATGCAGTATGTATTTATATTTACACATACGTTGCTGTTGCTGCTGTGCAAATTAATGACTGTCATAAATACATACCACGTGAATGTGGACATTTTTCCTATAATTAATGGATAAAAGCATAAAACACTGAAATGGGGAATGATAAAATAAAGAGAGGAGAAAAAGCACAATAAGAGAGGAATAAATACCAAAATATTGCAGAACAGAAATTAAATAAACTATGAAATAAAAAAATAAATTAAAAAAAAACACCTGAAGCAGACAAGTATGATAAAAGTACACAGCAATATGATAATAATGATAAAAGGATTGGAGACTTCAACCACAGCTACCACTGTAGCACTAATGCAGGATAAATACATTATCGTCCTGGTGGTGATGGGTATTGATTAGGAAAAGGCTGTTTGTCCAACATTTTAATCTCTGAAGGCTCGGTCTCTGTGATGTTACCCACAATGCACTGGGACTGTTCCGGCTCAGTGGGTAGAGCGAGGCACTCACACTTCCAAAGGTTAGGGGGCTTGGATCCCGCCGAGGATGGGAATCAATACCGAAGATACTTTTCCTGCATCTTTTTCATGAAAATGTGTATCAAAACCATATAGAAAAACTCTGGATAGCCTGTAAAACATCATTAATTCATTATCATAATGCTATTTAATGCTCTAAAAAAATAATATTTAATCAGTTCTGACAACTGGACCAATTCTGACTCTGAATTCTGAGTGTGGAAGCTTCATTGAAACTACTGGCTGGCATTCCCATCCATAAATTTGAGGGCTTGGCTTTGGAGGCTGAAGAGGGATGAAGAGGTGCTTATAAAAAAAAAAAAGAGGCTACTCCATGACACTGCAGATTTGTGTTTTCTAGAGGGGGAGAGAATGAGAGAGAGAGGGATAGAGAGAGAGAAGCAGCACCGAGAGAGAGAGAGAGGGAGAGATTGGCGTGAAAGCCTCTTAAAGGATGTTGAAAGAATGAGATGCAGATGACACCTCGCTGTTGTAAACAGCGCACCCTGACAACAATGCACAGAGGCGTATACAGAAATACACACACACACACACACACACAGAAACCTCATCTCTCTCACCTTCACGCTGACTTAAACTTCTGCCGCTAACGGAGACAGAAGCTGTTACTTCAGCTTTACTGATCAATAGGATGTGTGTGTGTGTGTGTGTGTGTGTGTGTGTGTGTGTGTGTACCTGTGCATATGTGTGTGTGCGCAGATGTGTGTGCTTGCATTCCTCAGTTGAATAGATCTATAAGAAAATAGCTTTTTTCACCTTACAGGCTTCACTGCATCTCTAGCTACGGCTGCAACACATTCTCCATACAGAGAAGGTGAAGAAGACGAAGGGTGAGACACATGCACTCTGTATGTTATTTGTGTGTGTTTGTGTGTGTGTAGAACAGAATTGAACAGAATAGGGATCTAGTCAGCAGTATTGTTACTTGTCAGTGTCAAAGACAAGGCAGTCATAGGAAGGCCACAGCATTCTGGCTATTTGTCTCCATCACTTTTCTTCCTCCACCCATCTGTTCTTCTCTCCTAGGCCTCCTTGCACTGAGACCCTGGTTGAAGGAGGGTGTATGGAGCGGTTCATCAGCGGTCCAGAGAGCAGATCATCTCACATGATGCCTCCCTGCTGTTCCTTTGTTCTCACTGAGACATACGGCAGATCACAGCCATGCTAATATCGCCGCTCTCTCTGCTGCAGCTTCAGGTGTCATTTTCTTTCGTTCCTTTGCTCTCACACTTATCTGTTTCTTCATTTGAGAAAACCTTTGCAATTGAACATTTCAACGTCAACGAAGTCAGTGTAACCAAACTACATTTCAGCATATTACATATCTATTCCATATCTTCCTGATATTGAGTTGAAGCCCCTTTTGCACAATCCACATCTCACTTGTCTCAAAGCTTCAAAATTCTTCTCTAACTCGTCTGCTTCTCTTTATCTACATCTCCTTTGTGATTGGTAGAGATGTAATAAGTGAAATGAATAAGGGATAATGGCTTTTACCAGGATTCACCTCATCAGTCTGCTTCATGATAAGAGCAAGTGTCCCTAATATGTTGTACATTCAGTGTATGTTACAGTCCAGTTTATACACCTAGCCAGCTATAGTAGCCCACTTGTGTTGGCCAGATAGCTTATTATTAAAGCTGACAGCAAGACATTTTCTCTGCAGGTCATTTCATTCAGCTTCCTCCATGCTGTAAAAAGTTCAATAGTAATTCTGCCATTATTCAAAGCAATAGCCTAGCTAGTGTCACCTGCCTATAGCACGCTAACTAGCTTAGTTAGCATGAATAACATTTGCCATGCTATTGCGCTGATATGTGCATCAAGTTGCATGGCTCTGGTGTCTGTGCATACAGTAGCAACTACTGAATAGAGTGCCATATTATTGTCTTTCTGTTGATAGTGTTGATTTTTTTTTTTCAATTTCTCATATGTATATGCAGGGTTAGGGCCGGCTGAAGCCATGTTCAAAACAAAGCGATGCATCGATCGTGAATAGCCCATGCAAAAATCGATGCATTTGCACAGTCAACATTGTCGATGACACCGACTAAACACTGCGGCCCTAATTTCAATTCCTGTCACTGTAACCCACTCTGCCCTTCTTCACATTGTTGTCCTTTATTGCAGGCCCACTTGACAATTTCCCAGAAGAGCTTGGCACCCTTATCAGTACATTTCCTGAAGACGTGACACCCTTCTCTCTCCCGGGCGACTTCAACCTTCCCCACAAAGGACTTTAATTCTATTATCGCCTCCTATCGTCAGTGGATCTCTGCTCGTCTGCGTCCCCACCTGCTCATAAAGCTGCCAATAGAGTTCCACTGCTTGCTTAGTTTAGTATGGCATAGGTGTTCAGAGCCCTAAGCGGTAAAGGGTAAAACTTTGAACAAGAGGTTTAAACTTTTAACAAAGTAGCACTTTGCTCTGCACAGGTTTTCAATAGTCGCACAGCACCAGCGTGACACACAAGGACCTTTTATAATACTGTTAGTCAGTGTTGGGGCCATTCATGAACTGAATTGAGAATGCATGGTAAATTCCAGTTCAATTCCTGCAGTTGGAATTGGAATTGTACCCAGCTCTAAGGAAACAGAACTGGAATTGATTTGGAATGACAGGAAACAGAATTCCATGAAATTACATGAAATTCCACTTCTAGGAGAGTTTGTCTCAACTTGCTAAACATTATATATAAATCAAACATTATGAATCAAATAAAACACAGTTAAACAAATCAATCATAATGTATGTATTGTATTACAATTACATGTTCTGCATCAAATACCACCTGTAAGGTCTCTGTAACATTTTATGATATTCAGTATTGATAAATATAACAGTGTGTAATCTCAGATATGTGGTAAGAAAAAACAAAAAAACATGGAATTTCACATAATTTCATTGAATTCAATTCAACTTCTGGAAATTCCTATTCAAATTCAAATTTCCAATTGAAATTGATGAGTTCATTCATGAATTGAATTGAGCTAACCCTGCTGTTAGCTAAAAGAACTAATATACTACAGCATGAATATCAGTCTAGCCTGGCAAAAGGGAGGGTTTAGCAGTCATTTAAAAATGGCTGTGTAAGCAGTTTATGGAGAATGGACTTCTCCATATACTTCTCATATAGCTGTGAAACAGTGAAATGATGAGGAAGTCAATAAGGAACTCATGAGGTTTGTAAAATGATATAGTGTCATGCTATTGATATTTATACACACTGTTGCTCTTGACATTTTCCTATTATCTTATCAAAGATGCTTTTTGCTGGCGGATATTCAGCTCGCATACGAATCCCAGCTCGTATAATAATGACTGTCGGATGCGTGGAGGATAATTAGGATAGAAGAGGAGCGGGGAGAGAAGCGCCACACTTTGACACCTGCACAAAACTCCACATTCTATGAATTTCATCGGCAAACGTAGCCACATAATAGGATTACGTCGCTAAATTTGACTGATTCAGTGGATTATGCTTCTGATTCCGAATACAGTAATAAAACACAAATTGGTCCTACAAGGTTTCCACAGCACAAGTGAAATGCTTAAAGTCAAAGCTTACGGGGTGAAAAAAAAAATGAGTGTAGGATGAAGGGAGGATAAAAGCAAGAGGAGAGGGAGAAGGAGAGGACGGGGGCCAGATTTTTGCTATCAGCCCACAGCTAGAAAGTCTTATCCGTCTCTCTTCATGTGGGCTATTTTTACCTTCCCCCTTAATCCCTCGCTCTTTGATGAGAGGAGGATGGATTCAAGATTTTTTTTTTTTTTTTTTTTTTTTTTAATCTGTTTTTGGGGTGACAGAAAGAAGGAGAACCACTTGTTAGGAAAGTCCAACCTCATTACCAGAGACTTTACTCTGGAAATACGCACGCACACACACACACATACACACATACACACACACACACACACACATACAAGCACATATGCATGAACACGCAAAGAAACAGGTTGGTAATCATTGATTTTACAGCTTGTAATCAAATGTGTGTGTTTGTGTGTGTTCATGTATTGGCATCTGAGTGTCACGAATGTGAGTATAAATACACATGCACCTTTGTATGTGTATGTGTGTGTGTGTGTGTGTGTGTGTGCGTGCGTCTTTGATCAAGCTGAGCGGTGTTAGCGCTAAGCTTGGTCCTGTCTGTCATAGAGGCTAATCACAGGCTTAATAGAGCAAGGAGGGATATGAGGCTGATTTTATATAGAGAGTTGAGACACACACACATACACACAAACCTACCTCACACATACTACACTATGGATTACAACTTCTCCTGCTTCAGACAGAGCAAAGCGCAAGGAAGATAATAGACTTCTTATTTAATCTGCATGGTCCAAATCAGTAATCTGTAGTCTAATCTCTACGAGTTGAGATCTGTAATTGGCCGACAATGACAGCAGAGCGCTTGTAGATCTACTTTAAGCGGAATAGACGAGATTTGCGGAGTTTACATTTGATGTTTGAGGTTTGAGTCAGGAGGGGAAAGCAAATGAATGTCTGACGGCGGCTGGAGGATGGGAGTCCAATCTAAGAGACGAGTAATAACATAGAGGGATTTCTGCATGCTTAGATCTATGCCAGGGGATCTATGTGCTCTGATTAAAGTCAACTAGGCTGAACAGGTGAAACTTTGATGGGCCTCTGGGTGCAGGGTTAGTTACGTGCCGGTTGGTGCGATTTCTGATTGGAATCTTTGAGTTGTAGAGAAAGCATTCAAGTTAAAGTGGTAATCCTCGAGTTTTCTTTTTTTTTCTGTTTTTTTTTTTATTTCTCCATCTTTGGTGCTCAGCCTCATCACTGTGGTGTTTCTGCACTGCACTTCCCAGAGATCAGCTGTCAAGCAAGCAGTGTGGGCTTGGGTTTTCTGTTGCAGTTTGAGTTTCTGTAGGTGGCGCAAATGGAAAAGCTTTGAACTGGATATAGGTTGAATCACTATTATGTTATATCAACTGGCAATAGACAGTAGCAAAACAGACATTTATTTATATGAAAATGGCGTGGATTACTACTTTAATATTAGCAGTAATACAATTTAAAGGGACATTTCAGATCTTTGCATAGTGTGGTTGGGGTGAAATGAGACTGAAAAAGATAGAGAGAGACAATGATAGATAGCGATGAAGAGAGGATTGAGAGGCTGAGAGTGACAAATAGTGTGTGAGATTGAGATTTCACATTGGAGAGAGAGAGAGAGAGAGAGAGAGAGAGAGATTGAGAGGGAAAAAGAAAAAACAGATAGAAACAGAAGAGAGGGGAAGAAATACATGAAAAGGGAGAAATAGTGCAGATGATTTTCAGGCACCATAATGAGATGTGTGGGTTGAGGATTAGAGTGTAATTTTAGGGACACTGTGTCCTCGGAGTAGTCAGTTACCTTGGCCTACTCTGTGTGTGTGTGTGTGTGTGTGTGTGTGTGTGTGTGTGTGTGTGGTGCGAGTGCGCTGCGGTGGGGATTTATTAGAATTCAAATGGGAAACAAAATAGCTATCTCCCTCTTTCTTTGTATTCTATACTGACTTTGTCTTTTTTCGCCGTCTCTACCTTATTCCTCTCTCTCTCTCTCTCTCTCTCTCTCTCTCCATTCTCTCCCTACAGTTCACTGATAATGTAAAACCTTTCACAAGAAGTCTCAGGGCAACCTTGACTCTCATTTCAATTTTGATGAACAACTGAAAAAAAAGTTTGCTCAGTCCTGCTTCTATCAGTTGAGAGAGATAAAAGAAAAAAGTCAGGTTTTTGTCTTTTACTTATCTGGAGAAAGTCATCCATGCGTTCATTTCTTCAAATTGATCAATGCAACTTTCTTGTGTCAGTCGCTGAAACTACACAGAATGACCATTTCACTCCAGTTTTACCTCATTAAACTGACTACTAGAAGAAGAACTAGTAGTGCAGTTGATTTTAAAATCTTTGAGTTTCTCACAAATCAAAAACAGTATAAAACGCTTAAAGGTCCCATATGGTGTAAAACAGGATCCCCCTTGCCTCTTTGAATATAAAGGAGTTGGATGTGCTATCTAAACATGGTGAAAGTATCAAAACGCACGGTCGCCAACTAAATCCACACAATCCATATTAGAAAAGCGAGCCTCTAAACGAGCCGTTTGGACTTCCGTAACTTTGTGGCGTCACAAAGGTTCGCTCATTATCATTTCTGTAAGAAATAATAGACTAACAAAGTGTTTTTTTCAAAGAGGTTGAGCGGTTGTCATTGTTTATTACCGGAGAGTTTTCCCTACCTGTAGCTGCCGGGCCGCGGTGTCTCATGTTTCACTCTTGAAATGGTTAGCCAATCAGAACAGAGGGTCGTTAATATTAATGAGCCTTAAAGACACAGCGACAGAAACAGCCTGTTCTTGGTAAGGCTCAGAGAGATGCTGGAAAATGAACGGATTAAATAAAATGGATGAATAAAAATGGATTGAGAGTGTTTTTGGTACATGACACCACACACACAGCTTTGAATGGACCTCAAGACATAAAATAAAACACTGGAAAGTGGAGAATATGAACCTTTAAAAGTGACACTTTGTTAAGAAATACAGAAAAGCGAAGAAATTAGGCAATATATACAGACTTGAGAAGGAAAACAGTAATAAGAGAAGAGACAAAAATAAATAAAATGTAAATATAATATAATAAAACATTATTAACATCCAATATATTTGTTGGTCAGACTATTAGGACATACCAGCATTCGTCACACACCATTTCACTTAAAAGAATAGTTAAAGGAATTACCAAAACCTCGCGAGGCCACCGTGGCCGCGCAAGGTTTGTGTGTGCGACAGTGAGACCTCCATCTCGTGAGGTTTGGTAATGTGGAAGTAAATGTACTGCCGATCGACTCGGATTTTCATGAAATAATGGATCAAATTTAGTTTTTTTCGACTCATAGAGCGATCATCCCTCATCAGAAGACTTTGATTATACTACACGAGCTTTATGGAGTAATTTTTTGGACATTTATTGCCCTTTTTGAAGCAGAACGTCCGGCTCCCCATTCACTGGAAGAAGCTCCTCCAGCAGCGAGCCTGGAGAACTCCAGGTAAGTTGTATGAAGAAAAAACACTCACCCGAGTTTGTACTGGCATGAGAATGAGTAGATAATGACCAAATTTTTATTTTTGGGTGAACTATTCCTTTAACTACCTATCATCATCAAAGTATAATATGAATGATCTGATTTTAAAATCGTATTACTTTGACAGCAGGTAAGCCCCAGTCTACATTCTTATGAGCAAAAGTCCAGACTCAGGTCTTGAGGCAAGACACTAAACTAAATATACTAAAGGTCATTGTGTTACAGTTCAGAACCCATCTGCTTTGGAATAAACTGCTTAAAGATATTATGCGGATAGATTCTGTTTGTATTTTGAAATCTCTTCTGAAACCCCATCCAGCAAACATTTTGACATTGATGCATGGATACATTTTGATGCTGATATGTCGGCCTGCATCAACTCATGTGATGACAGTAGAATGAAGGCATGGACATTGGAGTCGTGGACATGATGGATGCTTTCTGTTAGGAAAAGCTAAGATTTAGCAGAGGATGGTTTCGATCCATCGACCTCTGGGTTATGGGCCCAGCACGCTTCCGCTGCACCACTCTGCTTTCAATCACCCCAGATGGGACTTGAACCCACAATCCCTGGCTTAGGAGGCCAGTGCCTTATCCATTAGGCCACTGGGGCTACACCTACAGCCAGCTGTGGTGTCATGATTTAGAGCCAGTATGGCAAATGGTCTTATCGGTTAAAACTGTTTATTCATTTAATTATTTGTTTTTTTGCTTATATTGTCCTTGTATTACATTTTAAAAATATCCTTTATTCATTCAGATTTCATTTTTCCCCTTTAACCATGACAGCTAGTGAGTCTACACAGGGAAGAGAAAAAAGAATATGAACATTTATCTTTCAATTGTTCATAAAACTAGCAATAAACATTTGAACCTAGGAACGCTGAATTGGAATGTGCACCTTGCCTTCAGCCGGCGTTCTCATGTGAAGCAATTCACTGACGGATGATAAAGAGACTGACAGAGACAGTGGCAGTATCAATATTGCTAGTTCCCGTCTTATGAGCATCTGCTCCGTGACAGCGGGCCACTCATCTTTAGTGTGTTATTTTATTTATTCAGACAGTTGGAAAAACCAGAGGAGGAGAGACAGAGGCAGGAGGAGGAGCGGTGGGGATTTGATCCTATAGGCCAGCAGGGATGCAAATAGCTCAAAAGGACACAACTTTTGATCTTTCTCTCTTGCCAGTAGAAAATGACAGAGACGGATGGAACGATACAGCGCTCCCAGTCAAAACATCGCCGTGACACTGCAGAGGCGACTCCTAATTCAAACACTGCACCATGGAGAACAGTCAGATTCACAGCAAATACGATTGCATGCTTTCATGCATTGTTAATATTGTCAGAGTTATTTACTGTGGCTGCAGTTTTGATGTTGTTGTCGTTACTTTTGGATTGTCCATAGTATCAGTATTTAACCCCTTGCACCCTGAGTTTCCCCTTAAATTTCCTTTTAAGTAACTTCAAAGTTATAAAAAACATTTTTCCACACTGTACGACATATTCTGTATCTGCTCGTTCCAGCGCTTCATTTAAGCTATAGCTGCTTATATTGAGTGAAATATTCAAATCCAAGATGCATTTTTTATGGCTTCACCACTACAACAAATGGACAAAAAAAATAGATATTTGTGCACCATTTTATCCACATTCCCCTGTAATTCAGCATGACATATTTGTTGTCTTTGGAAACCTTGGGATCTTGACTAGAATTTAAAATACATTTCTGTGGGTTTGAACAAAGCTTGGCTGTGAAACGTGTTCATAATGATGGTCCCACGTGAGGAACTGTCAGGGTAGAAGCGGTTCTTTGTGTTATTCCTTGTTCTCATTGAGGGTCTTGTCATTTTCACTTATTGTTGTTGTTTCATAATGTGGGCTTTGTGAAGCCCTTTGAGACTGTAACTGTGACTAAGGGCTATACAAATAAACTTGACTTGATTTTACATACTGTAGCAATGGTCAGTCTTGAGGAACTACATTTGTTTGCAAAAAAACAATTGAAAATGCTGTTTTATATTATTTTATATATGAAAATTGTTGTACTACATCAGTGTCCACATCTAATGGTAGAGCATGACCTTGAGTGTATTATTGCTTAATTGTAAAACTCATCACAACTTGGTGACCGTTGCATTTGCAGAAAATTAGTCTGTAATGTGATCTCAGCTGAATGTGTTTTCTCTGTTCCCTCCATTTCCTGCAAACATGGAAACATGGGGAAAAAGATTTTAACAATTTGCCAGCACAATCGAAAGCCATGTATGTCCTCACTGATGGCAGGTGTCTGTCAAATGTATTTAGGAATACGCAGCTGATTTCTACACTTTGGTTGTGCACAAAAGGAAACAGCAAAAAACCAAGAGAATGAGAGATATATCAAGAAAATGAGTGAGGAATGGAGAAACAAAAATGTCTGAGATCATTGTTGCGCGAGGCTGGTTTGATGAGTGAATGAAAGACAGAGATCAACAAGAGCCAAAGAGAGAGAGATAAAAACTGACTCAAGTCTTCGGTTCAAAGCAACATTGTCCCCAGAGGGCGAATTGCTATTAAAATGAAACCCTTGTCGACATCAAAAACGTTGCAACAGGGTTTTTGTGCCGGAACAGATATTGTGTCTAATCTTGTGTTCCTACACAAGAGCATGTTGGAATCTTAGAATTCATTCCCAATTGAAAGACAGCAAAAGGGCATCAGAGTCCTTGATCTCTCCACTGTATCCACTGTATCACTTGTAACACCCATATCCACCCCACCACACACAAAGAAGTCACCTAGGTCCGACGACTGATGTTATGTTACATGACTTCTGGGTAATGAAGTCCTCACAATTCAAACAGTTACCTCTTGCTGCCACTTGGTGCCGCCAATGTGCAAAATTGCCTAATGCAGCTTTAATTGCATTTCTTTGACAGTTGTGCATGTTTACTTGGTGTTGTAGCTCATGTTGATCTGTCAGTTTTTGTTGTTTCCGTCTAAATACGACATTTAACCCAGATTATTAGAGGGGGAGTCACTTTATAGAATCAGGTGTCAAGTGTGTTTTAAATGAGGATGGCTGGCATTGGTGTTTAATAGCAAGAGCAAGAGTCCTGCAGTGGCCGGGAACAGAAATTGCCTCAGCCATCTCACTGTCGACATGGGTTGATTACTCATGTGATGACAGGAGAATGAAGACATGAATGTTGGAGTCGTGGACATGATGGATGCTTTCTGTTTGGAAAATTTAAGATTTAGCAGAGGATGATTTCGATCCATCGACCTCTGGGTTATGGGCCCAGCACGCTTCCGCTGCGCCACTCTGCTTGCAATCACCCCAGATGGCACTTGAACCCACAATCCCTGGTTTAGGAGGCCAGTGCCTTATCCATTAAGCCACTAGGGCTACACACATAGCTGACTGTGGTGTGGGTGTCTGAAAGCTTATGCAGACAAAGGCCTTCAGTGCTTTCATTACCCAAATACTCATGTCCCGCAGGAACCTCTGTTGTGAACAGTGGCTTCTATTTCTCATTATGTATGATGGAGAAGGCACACATTTGCATGTTACCAACAGTACCATGCTTAGTATGATTTTAGCGCTCAGCACGCCAGACATTAGGAGTTTAAAACAAATTACAGCACATAGAAAGCTCCTTTATTGGACTTTGCAAGCACCCTCTGTCTCCTGTGTTTTGACATTTTCCTGCCATAAAGTAGAAGAGAAGCCATATGGCAGTGGTGGGATTTGAACCCACGCCTCCAGAGAGACTGGAGCCTAAATCCAGCGCCTTAGACCACTCGGCCACACTACCAGCTGCTCTGCTTGCATCGCCGCTACGATGCTTGGGAAGCAGCTATGGTGTCCACTGCAGCAGAGAGGAGAGAAGGCATGTCAAAGTACACATGGGCTGATTACTCATGCAATGACAGGAGACTGAAGGCAGGAATGTTGGAGTCGTGGACATGATGGAGACTTTCTGTTTGGAAAAGCTAAGATTTAGCAGAGGATGGTTTCGATCCATCGACCTCTGGGTTATGGGCCCAGCACGCTTCCGCTGCGCCACTCTGCTTTCAAACACCCCAGATGGGACTTGAACCCACAACCCCTGGCTTAGGAGGCAAGTGCCTTATCCATTAGGCCACTGGGGCTACGCCCACAGGCTGCTGCGGTGTCACGATGTAGACCCAGCACGGTAACGGCCGTTCTCAGCTAAAACTGTTGCTAATACATGCTGCTGTGGTGTCCAACCCATGTCAATGTCGACATGGGTTGATTACTCATGTGATGATTACTCATGTGATGACAGTAGAATGAAGGCATGGACGTAGGAGTTGTGGACATGATGGAGGCTTTCTGTTTGGAAAAGCTAAGATTTAGCAGATGATTTAACAGCCATTCTCACTATTTTACCACTCAAGGACTTTCTACCAATGTAGCTGGTAGAGTAGTCAAACTTCTGACCATAGCCTGGTGGCCAATGTTAATTTCCCTCCCATTTGGATGGCCTATAAATATCTCCATTACATAACAAGTATTTAGACATACTGTACTTTTCTCAGTTGTCAAATAGAAAGAGGAAGAGTGTGTGCATGTATGTATGTATGAATTTTGGTTGAATTAGGTCCATGACACCTCCAGGAGACTCAACAGTTAAGTTCCAGCCAAATACAGTTTTTTCAAATCTCTCTTCCCCGGTTGAAATTTTCAATTCTGTTGAATCTTTGTGAGAATTCACCATCTCACTGGAATACAGAGCTGCTAAGCTCCGCTGTCAGGCATCCAACAAACATCTACTGGCATGACATAACAACTGCAAAAGCAAAGCAAGCCGACAGCAATCTGTTGTCATCTATATCTCTTTTTTTTTCTTTTTTTTTTGGACCAAAAGAGATTTTGTCTGGCTCTTTAGGTTTATGCTTTTGCCTCAAAAACCCAAGCGTTCTGTCCCGAATCGATTTGGATGGATCTGAGCTCTAAAATATGAAATTTCCTTTGGTGCCTTTGGCCCGAGTCTGGTTTAATGGTTTGGGTCTCTGCTATTAACAAATTACATGAAAGACCTCAGTCTGCTGGGTGCTCTGCTGCTGATTGGGTCTATTTTGTTTGTGTGTGTGTGTGTGTGTGTGTGTGTGTGTGTGTGTGTGTGAATCTCCACTGACATACAATGATGAAATCCACCTTGGTGCTTCTGAAACAGCCAGATGTTGTGATAGGCCGACTCCTCCTACATTTTCTATTGCCAGTCAGTCATTTTCCTCTGTTCCACTGTGTGTGTGTGTGTGTGTGTGTGTGTGTGTGTGTGTGTGTGTGTGTGTCTAATCGTGATACCCTGCACCCATCAGAGGCAGCCGGCACCATTTTGGTCCCGAGACACACCTTAAGAAGCTCCAGTTTAGAGGATAATTGGCAGGTATGACATCGGACGGAACAGCAGGAGCTAAACCTCATCTCTCTCCCTCCCTTCACACAGGGAAGCTTCCCACACCAAAAAATGAAAAGGAAAGTAAAAATAAAAGGTTATTATTCTGTCTGACTCTGGTTCACTCTCAGTCTATGAAAATGCCTGCCACTCACACGTATATACAGTAGGAAAAAGGGAAAATGCTCTCTCTCTCTTCTCTTTCTCTCTCTCTCGCTCTCTCTCTCTCTCCCTGAATACACAAGTTATTAATTCTCTGTCTCCCTCCCTCCCTCCATCCCTCTATTCATTCCCTGAATACACAGATTATTAATTAGACAGAGACCCAGGTGGTGGCGGTGGAGGCAGCGCAGGGGCCCCGGCACGCAGCTCGCTCCCAGGGCCCCCGGTCCTCAGTGTGCAGCTTGTTCCGGGGGCCCGCCACACCGACCCCGAGCAGACGAAATCTCATCTCCTCCGATTGTTTTACTTTAATTTGCTCTTAATTGAATCTAAGTATATGTCTCGAGCCGCGGTGGTTTCCGTATGTGTGTGTGTGTGAGTGCGTGGGTGTGTTGGCGGCAGGGTTTTTTACAGACGCAGAGAGAACCGGATCGAGCCAGAACGCTTACCCTCATTGCGTCGCCTCTCTTTCGTTTTCATTTTAGAAAGGAACTTTTTTTTTTCTTATTCTCTGCGAGCGAGAGAGTTGGAGAAATGAGATTTAAGCTCACACTGTGCCATCAAACATCGTGTCAATTACGCTCCCAACCGGGGGCTTCTTAAAGGTGCAATCCACAACTTATTTCACAACCTGCATCTCAGGTGGGGAGGGGAAAGAAGCATTCTGACAGTTTCCAAAAACCCATCATACCTCCAAATGCAGATGGAGCTTCAGTATTTACCAAGATTACAGATGTAAACAAACCTTTCAAAGCTTCAAAATACATCATTGAACTGTCGCATTCTGCCAGTCTTCACATCAAAAACTGTGTGCATGTGAGTGTGTGTGTGTGTGTGTGTGTGTGTGTGTGTGTGTGTGTGTGAAGCCCTATAGTTTCCAGGCAGAACATGGTCTCTTTTATTCTCACGAAAGAATCTGGAGGTCAAAAACCAAGGACACACACACACACACACACACACCTGTCAAATCTCTCTGTGCCTCATCAATATCTCTTTAGTCGGTCGAATGATTTAGAGGGAACCAGTAACATTGATTAGAGACACACACACACAGGCACGTACACACACACACACACACACACACACACATAGTGTGCAGCCAAAATGCTTTCACTCTAAATGACTCCCACTTTACATTTGGCATTTCTTCACTAGTTATGTGTGGGTGAGGAAAAAAACTCCACAGAATCATTTCAAGTGGTTTTTTTTAAATTATGATTTAGTCTCCATCTTTGTTGCTGTGGTGTTTCTGCACTGCTCTTCCCAGAGATCACCTGTCAATCAAACAGTGTGTCCCAGGATTTTTTATCCCAGGAAAGATCTACCAGACTACCGGTGTTTAGAACAGCAAATGGAAAAGCTTTCATGAACTGGATATAGGTTGAATCCCTATTGTGTCATATAATCAGTGACAGAGAGTAGCAAAACTGACATTTAATTATATGCAAATGTCATGGGATATTACTTTAAAGGAGGTTTCTTCTATTCTTTTTCTCATTTCCTTCATATCATCTGTAATTTACTTCACCTGTAGGATGTTTCCCATTCCCCTCACAATCAATCTCTGGTTGGTTTAGTGCGAATATTCTAAAAAAGCAAAGCATTGTCACTAGTTAAAATATGCGTGTTGGCAAATACGGAGTTGATGTGGCTTATTAACACCGAGGTGTTTGTGTATTGACACTGCGGCTGAATTTTCATGGTCAATCTTGCCACGGCTGTCAGGCTAATTTTACGGCCAGCGTTCGGGAAGTAATTCATTTAGCGAGGTGGCCTCCAACAGGTTTTAAGAGGGCTGCTGCTTTGTCGGAGAGAGTCTGGTGGTTTATGGAGCCGCTTCTGCTGTTAAAATGGGTCACTGGGGGGGGGAGAGAGAGAGAGAGAGAGACAGAGAGAGAGAGAGAGAGAGAGAGAGAGAGAAAGGCAGAGAGGGTGGAGGAGAGAGACAGGAACAAATTGCAACAAATTGTTCCACAAATGCCTCAGTGAAATCTTTCGTTCTTTCTTTCTTTCTTTCTTCCTTTCTTTCTTTCTTTCTTTCTTTCTGACATGCAAACACACCCAGTTGTATGGTGTGTGAGTGATTATTGCCCATTGGCATTTACCTACGCTGAAGACCACCTGTGTGTGTGTGCGTGTGTGTGTGCGTGCGTGTGTGTGTGCGTGCATGTATGTGTGTGTGTGTGTGTGCATGCATGTGCACCATAATCTGCTGCCTCTCAGCCAGTATTGCTGAAGCAAAGGTCTGCACATTTAGGATTCATGGAGGAATGCCACTAGCACAGACTTTACTAAGCCAGCGGAGGAGTATTTGATGTGTGTGTGTGTGTGTGTGTGTGTGTGTGTGTCCATGGTAACCACGTGCAGGAATGGTACGGTTTGCCACCTGACTGTGTTGAGGCATGCCATCTGGCACCGCAGCACAAAACCTCTGTGTGTGTGTGTGTGTGTGTGTGTGTGTGTGTGTGTGTGTGTTTGATAAAGAGAGAGTAGGAGAGAGTGCGTGTGCATTTTTGCCCATATATCATGCATGTGTATGGGACAGAGAGAGAGAGATGTTGCGTTATGGGCAGCAACTGTGTGTCACATATGGCTCCTGAGATATTACCAGAGGAAGAGGGAGAGAGAGAGAGAGAGAAAATTAGTAATAAGGTATTATCCATTGACCTTGCACAGTGGCACCAGGAGGCAAAGCAACAGTGGTATTTAGGCACTCAACAGTACCAAGGGGGCAGCCATTTAGTGTGCGTGTGTGTGCGTGTGTGTGCGTGTGTGTGTGCGTGTGTGAGTGTGTGCGCGTGCGTGCCTGTGCGTTCACCCATCTGCTGTGTCCGCCCCAGGGACAGTGGTGGCACTGTATGCTAACCAATTTGGATAGACACACACACACACACACACACACACACACACACAAACATAGAGATAGAAGCGTAGAGAGATTAATACTAATTATACATAGAGACAAATTTACAGACTGTATCTATGTATCTGTATCTAGTATCAAAAATGATGTTTGAATTAAAAAAAAAATTCAAACATTTTTGAAACAACTCCAACTACTGATAACTGTTGACCTCTGACATCTGAACAAACAACTCTTTTGATTTTCATTTTGATCCGTTATCAGAATCATATTATTCCTGTGTTTTCAAATTTCTTCTTGGCATATTTCTGCTCCATAAAGACACTGTCAGTTTATTGTTTTGAGAGTTCTGGCATTTTTTTCCATTATGGCCAGTTGATGTGTGTCTCCAATTAAAGCAGCTAGCTGTCACACTGACATTAACAAAAATACTAATTACTCAAAATATCACCCTGTTAAATGTGTAGAATTTGAACATCAACACATCAATAATAATGAGACATTAGTATAATTAGTGTAAACAAACGAGACCGTTGATGAGAAGATTGGCAGCCTGTACCGGCCTCTACACCTCACACACACACACACACACACACACACACACACACACATACACACACACATACACACACACACACACACACATACACACAACTTTGCACTTCCACTATTCTAATTACATAGTTTCATTATTATTGACATTTGCTTACCTGGTCTGAATGCATATTGGCTGTCATCAAGGTTTGTATCGTCTCTCTTTCTTCTTCTTGCTCTTCAGAACAAGCAGAGCAACATCGTCCTCCATCCTCTATGGCAGGAAGCAATGGGCTTTATGGGAAATGTAGTTTTAATTTACAGAAACACTACCAATCTACAACACAAAACTGTCAGACTTAGCCACATAACTTGATATAAAAATGAAAAAATGATTTACGTTTTAGCTTTACAGCTGCTACAAGTTCTCATTTTCTCACTTTTGAGATGATGCTAGTCGCTGCTATCACTCAACAAAATGTTAGCATGGAGCACCAGAGCCAATGATCTACCGGGGAACCATGGGTAGTTTTGTTGTCTATGTTCTCAGGTAAGTTGATCAACAGGCTAATCTCCCAAAAACTTGGTATATTCCTTCTGTGTGGGATGTTTGTTTTTTTTCTGTCAATTCAGATGTTGTCACTTTCATTTATGAAGCATGGCGTTAATGTTCCCCTGACCGTCAGCTGATCCAAACAAACACCAATCATGTTTGACACTTCAAACAAGGAAGTGATTTAAGCTGCCAACTCTTCATTCTTCCCTGTGGTTCCTTGCTACCACATGCCACCGCTGACTGGCTGTGCTGCTTTCTTTTTGCTTTTCTTTTTCTGTTCTCGCACAAAAAAATTCTACATAGCTCAGTATTTGCTCTGACGAGAAGTAGACACTGTCGTTTGTGGTGCTTTACTGTCTCACGCTGAAGATGTCTTGCTTGGAGCCTTGTGAAGAATCCTAGGAGGCAGAAGAGGTTATTCTGAATACTCAAATGAAAATGGATATAGAGCTTGGAAGCTTGAAGAGCTTGGTTACAGCACCAGTACCACCAACTAAGACTTCCTCTTCTCAAAATGATTTTTTCACATGCAAATCACATCACTGCTTCACTAAGAATGCTGGGAACTGTAGTCCCCGCTGTCCCATCTGAGGTCCCCTTCTTCCCTCTTGCCGCTGCAATTTCACCTAAACTGAGTATTAATGTTTAGATTTGTTCTTTGCTATCATGTTGCAAGCTACATATTTACATCTAAAATCAAAATGTATTACTAAATATGAATCATTAGTAGGTGGTTGGCTGGGCTTCATTTTTAAGAGATTTTAAGAGTAACTAAACTCCAAACGCAAATTTGTGGTGAAGCCTGACACCTAATGTGTCAGGTGAAAACTAGGGTACTGAACTGACCTTCTGCTATTGGCTGGTCTTTTGTACCAGTTGATGTCACCTTCTATAGAGTACAACAGGTGGTGACATCATCTGGCACCAAAGATCAGCCAATAGCAGATGACCAGTTCAGTACCCATCTTTTCACCATTAGCTGTCAGGTTTGGGTTTGGAGTTTAGATACTCTTTAATATCAGGTAATGTTTGTTATGGAGGTTTCATTCACTCCATGCTGAATCTTTAGCATGCTGCTTGGCTTCACACAGGGAGCACAGAGAGCTGAACCTGTACAGCCAAATACTACCATTCGTACAATAATGGTTTTATCTTCATAACAAGAGTGTTCCTGACTGCAATGACTTGCATATTTCAGACTTGGAATGCACATTCACTTGAACTGAAAAGAAAGCTACAAACCCTCTTGAGGCTGTGAATTCCCGTTGACCTTCGTTGGCGACGTTAAGACAAACAAAGTCTTGGTGACAGCAAGAGGGACATGGATCAGATGAGATTTCCTTGATTGCTCCCATGAAAAAGGTAAACTTGTATATTTTTGGATTCTCAGTGCATTGGGTGGCATCATGGTGTGAGTCCAAACTTTGTTGCAGGTAACTTAGTTGTCTTTCTGGCTGCTCAACACTTAATGGTGAAAAGCAGAAATGCCCTCAAACCACAACAAACACTGACTCTGGTGTCAGCAGACTGCAAAACAACTGACTGACTGACTGGCCGTAACACACACACACACACACACACAGGAACACACACACAGAGCACAGATTGACTGAGTATATCCAACAACACACAGACCCCCCTATAAAAGCCGAGGGAATGCATATGTCAGCTTTGATAAAGACTTAAAATACTGTGGGTGAACCACTATGGATTTACTTATCACATTAACATGCAGAAGACACACACACACACATACACACAGAGATAAACAGGGAGAACACACATGTTTAATTCATAGCCTTAACTGAGTGGGAGTTATCTCGTCTGGTTTGCGGGTTGATAATACACACACACACACATGCACACACACACACATATGTGCAAAGATTGTCTCGCTCTCTCTAACACACACATACAAAAAGCACAGAGAAACAGATGCACAAATGCGCTCACACACATCCATAAACACACAGAGAGATATTCGAATGCAATCAGACGCACACTGAACACAGATCCAAGGTCTTGCGGTCCTCAGAGAGCTGTGATAAGGTTGCTGTGAGACAAAGAGAAAATGTCAGATAATGATTTAACTTTCACTAGAGGGGTAGTAGATTTGATTTACACTGTCAAAACGCCACGGATTCTAATATGACACAGATAAGGACAGAAGCAGAGCCACAGACGATATGCTATGGGGACCATGTTGCTGTCGCTATGCTCTACAACTATATTTGCCATCTATGTAAGATTAATACCTGGAGAGAGTTATATGCTTCTCAGCATGGTGATGTCACATATTGCAGGCCATAATTTTTGCTCTTTCTACTAACAGTTCTAGAGAAAAACATGTAGGAGATAAAATGGGGAGAAGTACGGTATGTGGAAGAGGATTAGGGCCACTGAATTTATTTGAGTTTTGAGATTCTGAGATTAAAGTCAGAATTCAAATACATTTTTCACATGTGCTCTTTAATCTCAGAATTCTGAAAGAATTTCTGGCTTTATGCTCAGGATCTCAGAATTCTGACTTTGAGTTCTGAGACTAATCTGGAAGTCAGAATTCTGAGATTATCGATTTTTAACTCATTGCTGAGCTATGCTCTGTTGCTTATTGCATGTCTTACTGTTGATTGTACTGATGTCTTATTACTGGTGCTTTATTGTTTATTGTATGTTCTATTACTGATCTTATATGATGTAAGGTGACCTTGAGTGCCACTAAAGGCGCCATTAAATAAAATGTATTATTATTATTATTATGATTAATCTCAGAATTCATAGACATTTTTCATGTGACCCTAATCCTCTTCCTTAGAACTATCACTGATTAAGAAATAATTTAGTGTATGTAGAGAGTGAATGGAGGCATGAGAAAAGGGGATGTCATTCCTCTTGGTGACTCTTGCTATGAAAAGCAAGAATCATCATCACCATATTAATTCCTATAGCACTTTTTAAAAACACAGTTACAATGCACTTTACAAAGGATTAAAAAAAAAAATCAAGGGCAAAAGCAACAAAAACAAGGTAAGAAATATAAAAGCGAGGCGAAAGTCATTAAAGGGAGGTCGAAAACAATAAAAGGTCTATAAACATGAGTTTTAAGAAGCCTAAGCTCCTCAGACAGATTGTTCCGGAGTCTAGGAGCGCTGATGGCAAAGACCTGATCGCTTCTTGATTGTTGAAGTGCCATTAAGGAAGGCACTTAGCTCCCAGCTGCCCCAGAAGTGTGAATGGGAATGTGAAGCAGGTTGTGGCTGAAACAAAGATTTTAAGCAATATCTTGGATAAAGATAAAAAAAACACCAAAATGCCTAAAAACAGGGAAAATGTGAGACAAAACAACCGCCCTCCCCAAATCTAAAGTCCTCCTCCAATAACCTCATCAATCATTTGAATATTTCCTCCGGCTCTTGCAAGGAAATCATTGGTTTAGTAAAGTGGTTCTCAACGTGGGGTCCGGGGACCACCAGGGGTCCTTGAGGGGGTTCCAGGGGGTCCACTGTTATCTCTCTACCTACAACACAGATAGTCATGGAATTCTGGACAAAATCATATCTAACAATAAAAATATTCTCAGATTTGGGTCCGAGAGACAAAATCTCATCAAATGGGGGTCTGTGGCCCTAATGTGGACTAAATTAGGGGTCCTTGATATGAAAAAGGTTCAGAATCACTAGCTTAGTAGGCAAAACTGGAGTCCCAACTAATTCTTACCACAATTCCCCTGCCATACAGGTGAACATTACTATGATTGGAATTATTGGGGCACTAAAGTCATGGCAGGTGAGCCTTTAACGTGAGAGGATCTGCCAGTGAGAGCAGCTTACAAATGCGTCTGATTGGCTGTCAAAGTGTCACCGATGCTCATTAAAGATTTTATTTGTCGACTTGAATTCCAGTCAGAGTGCCGAGTTCTCGTGGGGAGAATGTGTTGATAAAAGTTTGGGATATTGTAATGTGTGTGTGTGTGTGCGCAGACATCGGCATCATCTCTCCACCACGCTCACATCACAGAGCGTCTTCCCTCACCTCCTCCGCCCCCGCAGAGCAGCGGAAATGGAACCTGCCGCTTGGGTTTCCCCATTGATTTTTCAATTTGGACCAAATGCCAAAGATACAGACTGTAGGGCAGACATGGGAAAAACAAAACAAAGAATAGGCTAATCAGCAATTCCACTGCCAGGAGAACGAATTAGAAATCAGCCGTTGCCCTCAGTTGGCACAGTGTGGACACTGTTTGCAAGCAAACAACACTTTTCCGCTAGAAAATGGGAAAATGATTTAATGTGATTATAATGTAATACATACAAGTGGGCAAAAAGTCAGGATTTATCGACTAATTGAACAGTCTGTTTAATAGAAACCTGCAAACTTGCTTCTTCCACATTACTGTCCTGCTGCCAACACATGCAATTATGTAAAATGACTTTAAGATCTACTGCTTACCAAAGAAAACCAACACATATTTGCATGTTTAATCTGATTTCTGATATCTACTTTTAATAGAGCAACACCAGCCACTCTAATACAGTTTATATATGAGCAAGAACCTCAGTTACTATGAGCAAGAACCTCAGTTATTATTATGCTAACACAGTATCAAAGCCCTTTAGGAGACTCTTATCCTCCAAACTTCAATATTCTAGGGTTTGAGAAAACAAGAGCTGATTTTTCCACTGACACCAATGTATTTTTGATATTTTGCTATGCATTTTGCAATGTGATGTATTTCCTGTTTAAACAGCATATTTGGGCGGGACATAATGTGGAGAGGGCCATTCAAAAGTGTAAACCAATGGGATATCAGTTAGGGAGAGAAAGGCAGTTTAGTTTGATGGGAGGGGCGGGATTGTTTAAAACGCTGTGATGGTTTTATTGGTTGGAATTTTTCACCTCCTGGTACATGATGAAGTCACCACTAAAGATTTTCCGTTTTCCAGGAAGTAAAAGTAATGAGACTGTGATATAAAAATACAATAAAATATTTTTTGGTCTTTTTTTTTGTCATAAATTGTCAAACAGGCATAGAATGAGTTACAATGGCAAAAGTCATTTTTAATTTCAGTGTGACTTTAAAGTCTAAGTTTACATGCTACCAATTACTTCACAATGGAAGAAGCTGAACTACAGCAAACCTTCCATCAAGAGAAAGTGCAAAATCTGTTTCTGTTCTAACTGTGCTAACTTTCTCGTATATATAATGTCCATGTATATGTACAGTAGTTTTGCTTGTAATGTCCATCACTCCTACATTTTCACTCCAGAGACTGTGTGGACGCAAACCCAAACCAAACCAATTCAGCTTCTTCACAGAAAACAATTGGAGGGAATGCCATCTTTCTGTTGTATGCCAACTAAAGAAATAAAAGGTTTTTGGTAACATCTAACTTATGATTTTAAAGTCAAAAGTGATTGGGAGTTGCAGTAGCATATGCTTCAAAATGAGGAAAATAAAGTAATAAACTACTAAAAACACCATCCAGCAACCTTTCAACCAACTTCTCCTAATAAGTTCTTAAAAACGAATAGTATCCACCCACCGAAAGCGAGTACATGCTCTATATCTAGACTTACTTCGTCTTCCTTTATAACTTACTTCATATTGCCAGTGACTCGAGGCTTTGCTGCGGTACTCCCAACGGCTGCTGATGTGTGTGTTTTTTTAGATTTGACACCATTGCTCTCTTGTGGCTGCTTCTTCTAACTGCGTCTGGCGGAGCGACAGGTATCTGGAGTCGGAGGGAGGGAGAGAAAGGCTCGCGTCCCTGTGAGCTTGTATACAGCTGCACAGAACAAAGCCTATGGATCATCCCCATTTCAATGGGCTCAGGCAAGCGAGCTGAACCGACAGCGCGACAGCCAATCTCGCCCCGCTTTCTCGCTTAATTCAAATGGAAGATTTGAAGCTCTCTCACTCTCTCTTTCTCTCTCCCTCTCTTTCTTTTTCAATTCTTTCCCCCCTCCCCTCACCTTTCTCTCCCAATTTCTTTCCTCTCCCCCTGTCTTCTCCCTCACTCTTAGCATGTCTGGCTGCACAAACACGGACCAAGAAAGCCCCTTGCGGATGCCAATACTGCTCAGCAGAATGCCGGCTTTACACACACACACACACACATATGCACACACACACACACACACCGCTGGCTCAGGATGCCATCTTATTGGATTGGACTAGTATTGTTTGATTAAATGCCTCTGGTGGGGGAGGGAGAGGAGGAGGGAGAAGAAGGACGGGGCAAATCTGAGAAATCATTTTCAGGAGCCTCTCAAAACCAACTTTTCTTAACACATGCACCGAGATAGAGGGAGGGAGAGAGACATAGGGAGAGAGAAGGAGGAAAGAAGGGAGAAGATTGTGGGCATCAAGCAAGGGAGGAGTGGAGAGAGAGGTGGATGGAGGAAAACATGGAGGGAGGGAGGGGTTGATAGGGGTTGATGGAGATGGAAAAGGAGAGATGAAGGGAGGAGAGAGAGAAGAGAAAGAAAGGGAGGGAGAGAGACAGGAGGGAGGCTGGGAGGGATGAAAGGAGGGATAGAGGGAAGGGAAGGAGAGAAGGGAGGGAGGGGATGAGAGAGGGAAGGAGGGTGAGAAAGAAAGAAGAAGGAGAGGTAGGTAAAGAGGGACAGAGGAGGGGATGAAGGAATAGAGAGATAGCGGGACGGGAGATGAAGGGAGGCATCGAGGAAGAAAGGGAGGGAAAGAGGGAGGAGAGAGTGACGGAGGGAGAGGCAGGGAGGGACACAGAAGGAGGGAAGACAGGAGGGAGGAATAGAGAGCGGGAGTGAAAGAGAGTACTAGACAGAGTAAGAGAGAGACAGAGGTCAAGGGAGGGATACAGCAAGGAAAGGAGAGAGAGATGGACTAAGGAGAGGGAGGGAGGGAAGGAGGTAAAAAGAGAGGAGGGAGAGAGAGAGAGAGAGAGAGAGAGAGAGAGACCTGCAGCAGTGAATGTGGTATTGATAGCTTATTATGCTCACATTCCCTCCACTAGAAAAGCTGCTTTATTGTCAGAAACACTCTGCTGCTGTCACTAAAAACCTGATTACTGTAAAACAGAGAACAGAACAGAATAAACTAGGTCAGAACAGAATATAATATAGTAGAATACAGTAGAACAGAATAGAATAGAACAGAACAGAATAGAATAGTATAGAACAGAACAGGACAGAACAGAACATAAATAGGATAGAACAGACAAGAATAGAGTAGAATAGACTAAAATAGAATAGAATAGCAACTTTTTATTACAGAACAGAGCAGGGCAGAACAGAATAAAATAGAACAGAACCGAACAGAGTAGAACAGAACAGAATACAACAGAACAGAATAGAATAGAACATAGTACAACAGAACAAAACAGGACAGAACATGAATAGAATAGAACAGACTAGACTAGATTACAATAGAATAGAATAGAATAGAATACAGAACAGAGTAGAACAGAACAGAATAAAATAGTACAGAACAGAAAACAACAAAGCAGAATACAATAGAACAGAACCCAATAGAACAGAATGCAATACAACAGAAAAGAATAGAATAGAATAGAATAGAACAGAGAAAAGCTGTTTGATTCCCATTGACTCCCTGTGTATTTTGGTCATGTCATGGTTTTGCTTGGACACACGAGGATCATTAAGAGGTCAGCTGTCAGTCACAGTGAAAAATATAACATCAGAACTGGAGATACAAGCTTTCTGCAGAACCCATATCATTGTTGGTGTGTAAAAGTGTATTAACGCAAAGGTCAGAGCTATATTTTTTAATTTCCTTACTTGAATTGAGAGTTTATAGAGTCCGCTGTATGTTGAATGGGGTTCCATGACCTTAAAATCAAAGATCTCTATTCACATGCTGTAATTTTCTCAGGTTAGAGCCTTGGCTTTTTGATTCTTGACTTTCATCGGAGTCATTTATATCCACAATATTCATTTATTGGTCTAAGGTCACGGGGAGAAAGTTGTTGTTATCGGGTGGATTTCCACTTTAAGTCAATTTTGGGTGTCTGTGCCCTTTCTATTAACTTCCCAAACTCTTCCCCCGCCATTTTCCACACAAGATTCTGGGGAAGGCCAAAGGCAATTTCCCTGCTCCTCTTCACCTAAAAAATCTCTTTATTTCCACCTCTATCCTCCATCACCAAAATCACTCCTTTGATTGCCTTCTCTCTTCTCTCATCTTTCCTCATTGCCAAGTAACAGCGCACCAAATAGGCAGCCTTGTCAAAAATGCTTCAGTCTCTCTCTCTATGGCTGGGTTTCCATCCAAGTCTTTTTTCTGTGAGTTATATGTCGAATTAGAAAAGCTGAATGGAAATGCCAAATTTCTTTAATATTGCAAAACGTTTTATACGCATTGGATGGATTTAGCCTTAGTGTTCGGTCGCTAAAGAAATTATCTGATAAATAGCGATGGAAATGCATTTGTCAAATAAATGACATACAATGTTTATCTGTAGAATATCTGTCCATCAAGACATTAACTCCTAGAAATTTCATACACGCTTGTCACTTATGCAATAAAACCAATGGAAACATATTTGATGCATAGGCTTGGCTTGATCGGCCAACCAATGGTTCAGTCTCATTGCACAGTTCAAAAGTGGCTGACTGTCATACCTGCTGTTGCTCCTATGTATAAGAAGCCATGGTCATATGGTCTTTAGACAGATGTAATATGGCCAACATTAGCTGACAGTAAGTAAGGGATAATGCTTTGTTTCGTGTCGGGTCTTGATTCACCCTGTCAGGGCTTATTTTGGAATATTGACCAGCTCCCTGTACATTATCCCTCTTATTACACGCCTACTTACCGGTGACATTAATCTTACTGACCTAAGATGATTTTATTACAAGCTAAAGTAATTTACAAGCTTCCGTCAAAAACATAGTGCGGCAGAACTACAGAAACGTCTGTAGCTAGCATCTATGGCTACACTGTAGCAGAACTGTGACCATAGAAACGTCTAGCTAGCACGAACATAAACAAATCTGGTTCAGCCTCTAACCAGCGATCAAAAGTTTTGTGTTCTGAATTAATAAAGTATTGTAAGAACCTTCCATGTTTCTAACATTGGCTAGCCAAGTGTTTGTCTACAGTAAACAAGCAGAAACATATTTTTGACACAAGGTGTTGCTAGTTAATTTGATTAGACATTAACCAACTGGAGCAACTTCTTAATTGTAGAGTGATATGATTGTGAAACAGTGGTTTGTTGTTTTATACAGTTGTATAAACAAAGCTATTCATCAAGTAATGGTAATTTGAGAAAACAGATGATTTTTCTTTTATTCGTCTCCGCCAACAAAAACAGTTCCCTCAGGATTCCACTGCCAAGTGTTGCCAAGCAACAGATAAACTCTTTCCCGACTGCAGGCTAGCTAGCTACTTTGAGGTTTACACAGACAAATTCAGCTTACTTTCTTCCCAATCGTCCTCCTCTGATGACCGTTCATAACTAAGGTCAAATGTATCCATATTTGCGCTGTCGCTACTAGGTGTGAATGAAGTTAGAGTTTTGTGTAGCTTAATCAAGGTTATATTTGGAACACCTCTGAAGCGGAGTGATACATATAGTAAACAGTCCCTGATAAAGAACAACAACAACTTGCCCAATACTGATAAGACACTTTCGATTTTCTGGTGGTTGTGTTTTCTGACTTAGCTCCTCTCCTCTACATCTATTTCACTTTAACTCAGCTAATGGGAACTCACCTAATTCACAATTTATTTTTGTGACATTTCAAATGTTTGCTTAAAATTCACTGCCGACAGCTTATGTCTATGTCAGCAGCACCCCACCCCCCACCCCCCTCTCTCTCTCTCTTTCTCTGTGGGTCTCTCGCCCTCTTTTTATTACTTTCTTTCTGTACGTCTCTGTTTCTCTGCCCCCCTCTTACTGTCTCTCTCTCACTGAGCCATCCAACAGTGCGCACGCCCACACACACACACACACACACACACACACAGGGGCAGCCATAGCTCTAAACAGTGGGGAACATCTGATTCAGACAGAAAGACCCCCATGTATTTATCTCTATAATTACCACTCTTTCTTTCTCTCTGTCTGTCTCTCTTTTCATCACAGTCCCTCAAACAACCCTCTTCCCTTTCTCCTCTCCTCCTGTCTACAATCTTATCATTTTTGCCCCTGCTACTCTCCCATTTTATCCCTCCCATCACTCCCTCGCTTTTTCTCTCTCCGCCATTTACTCTTTCACTCTCTCACTGCTATCAGTGACTAGTCACATGCTGCAATCAGACAGCAGAATCTGCCCTTTGTGACTCTGTCTGTCTGGCTGGCTAACTGTCTGTCCCTCTTTGTCTGTCTGTCGGCCTTTTAAAAAGCCCATCATCCACAGTTCAAAGTTTCTCTGTCTCTTTCGCCTTCTCTTTCTGCTCCTCTCTGTGTCTCTCACTCTCTCTCTGCCGGCTAGATCTCTCTAAAATGAGAAGGGTTTGAAATCGAATTCACTCTGGTGAAATAAGTTTTAAACAGATCCCTGTAGAGGGGTTTGACTCTAATCCACAGGCTGTTGGGGGGGGTGATAGACTAGGCAATGTTCTGGGGGGCAACGCACCCTGCTGGAGTGCTGGAGGCAACAAAGTGAGACACAGTTGCTGAGAAAGTTGCTCTGTTTATCATTCCTTTCAAGCACCTCACACCAGGATCATACATAATGTGTTGAATGTGTTTGCTCTCTGTTGGAAGTTCATTCATGTCAAAGGAGAGGATTAGTTCCGCTGCGTCCTTGCACTGCAGATGCATTGCATTGCGATGATGATGCATTTGATTCATTCATGTGCTCATAATGCATTCATAAACTAAATCAGTGTAGCTTTTGCCCACTCTTAGTGAAGTTTGTGTGATGAAAACATGTCAGTGAATCAAAGTTGCAATTAAAATTCATGTTGTAATACTACAATCACTAATCATGTCTGATCAGAGCCTCGCTTGGCACTCTGCACAGCACTTGCAGCTACACAAATGTATTACAGATTAAGTGTGATCCAAGCGCTAGCTTGAAGCAAGTTAACATATGCACAGTCAGTGCAATATTAAGTAGCTCCACTAGCAACACTGACAGATTCTCCCAGTGCAATTTTGCAAATATATACAGGCAAGATCAGGTGCAATGAGTACTAGAAACTGGGTCAGGAAACTTATACAGCACATGAAGGACCAAGTAAGAATTAAAACAACAGTAAAGGAGCTATAAGAAATTCCCAGTTAGCAGCCACCAGTATTGTGCCCATTCAAACGAGTGGGTCACTCCTAATCATGATCATTTCAGATTGACAATGAACTTTGAATGGATGAATGAACTTTATTTATATAGCACCTTTCATGCACAGAATGCAAAGTGCTTTTTCAGCAGCAAGTTTAAAAACACACATATACACAAGGAAAAGGAAGAAAATAAAAACAATGGGTATTACTATTAATAATATAGCATTTAAAACAATTTCTTTGGAAAGGAAGAGAAACAGTGCATACAAAATAGTTAGAGGCATGAATAAAAAAGTCCATAAATAAAAGATTAGAGAAAGATTTAAACAGACAATTGCTTGTTATAGGCTAGATTAAAAAGATAAGTTTTGAGTTGTCGTTTAAAACTGTCCACTGAGCCAGCAAGTCTAATATTTAAAGACAGGGTGTTCCACAAGATTACCTTGTAAGCAAAGGCTTTGCACACTGACCCATAATGCACTTTGAGGAACAAGAAACAGGAGGATTTACTGTTACATCTTAGTAGGGGAAGAACATCTTTGTTGCTTTTCTCCAGTTTGCTCACTATGTTCATGCAAAGCTGAAGGAGTTCTCCTGTCGGCAGGCACGCTGCCAGAGCGCTTTGTAGCCCATCACTTTTTCTCAACTTGTGAAAATAAGAGAAAAGTCTGCAATTAACTCATCATCGCCTTTGGGAAATATAGAGTTTGCCAGATAGCTGGTTATCAGCTGCTTAGCAAATTAGCTGGCTGGCTGTCATCCTCCGATCAAGTTGTTAGAAGCCTGTTCGATGCCGATTAAGGATAATTGTGTTAATCTTTTATGGCTGTGCGGCTGATAGTTTGCCCCCAATATGACAGGTTAGAATTGGCAAAACACTGAATCCCATTTGATATGTCAAAGTCATGATGCAGGGGGGGGGAAATCAGCATTCTTCCAAAAAAAAAAACAGCCTGTCTCCAGTCAGGGGGTTGAGCTTAAGCAAGATTGATAGTGATATTTTTTTAAATCCATGTATAGCAGATTAGATAAGATGAAACTTTAATGAGCCCCGTGGGGAAACTGGGTCATTGCAGCAGCAAATAAAAATACAAATAAGAGAGAAAATGGGGTGATATCAAACATAGTGCATGTGACAATGTAAACGCTAGAATGTATTGAGCAGAAATATATGAATCGAAAGTATGAAAATATAGGAATTACAGCATGCAAGCAGGGTGTGCAAAATAACAGCTTAGAACATTCTGAGATGAACAATGAATGGAAAAATATATACAATATGATAAACAGAAAATATGAAAATATGCAATAGAATTTTTTTATATACAAATATCATGATATATATGCAATATATAACAAATATGATCATTTCAGACCAATCCAGATATGATGATGATGATGATGATGATGATGATGATGATGATGATGATCAGGAAGATCCATAACAGAGGATGGCTGATCTGATGTCATTTCACAAGAGGCAGAAAAGACACAAAACACAGTAATTCAACCTATATCCAGTTCATGAAAGCTTTTACATTTGCTGTTCTAAACAGCCGGTGTCTGGTAGCTCTTTCCTGGGAAAAATCCTCTGACATACAGAAAGTGATGCGTTTTACGTTTCCGGTTTGTTTGGAATAAATATAAGAAGAACTGGGTGAAAATCCAAGGAAAAAGACGTCACAGTACTGGACACACTGTTTGATTGACAGGTGATCTCTAGAAAGTGCAGTGCAGAAACACCACAGCAATGAGCGCTGAGACACAATTAAAGAAAAAACAGGATCTCAAGGATTACCACTTTAAGGTAGCCACTTTTGCTTGTGTTCTCTGTCTGGGTATCTCTCTGTTTCTGTCTCTATTTCAGAGTGAATGGGCCTGGCTATACAGTATGTACATAGGTTCGTGCTTAGGCCTCTAAAGATGATTGGTCTTTAAAGCAAGGCTGAACAATCTGGAAAAGCTCCTACTGCTCAGTGTCAGCTATTACTGGCAAATGGAGGAGGCGTTCTACCATCTGTACCCAATGTCAGCACAGTTCCAGTGTTTTGTGTAATCTGATTCCCATGTATTGTCGTTTTTGAAATTGCGGCTATTACCAAGCTGGCAGGTTCCTTTCATCTCAGGCTTTATTATCTCTGAACTCTCCATTATCTCGCAGTTTTCCATTGATTTGTGTTGTGGACATATTTGTGTGAAGGTGGGGTCCCTCAATCATTTTTGGGCAAACAAAGCCTCATACGGGGGCAACATATGCTACTTTTGTTGTTTTAATCTGAGCTGATTAAACAAACTCCAGAAAATACAGGGGGTTGACAAAATAAAGGAATGCGAAAATGGACTTTGAAGTAACTAAATCACAATTGCGGAGGCGGCTACACAGGCGAGTCAAGTTGAATGCCTATTAGCAGTATGTGTCAGCTTTAAAAGACCATCGCCACTTTTCTGAGTTTTCAAAGCAACATGAGGCAACAAACAGAGTTCCACAAAGGCCTAATAGTCTGTGCCTGGCATTGGTCACAAAAACTGCAAAATTATCTAATGTAGCAAGGGGAACCGTCTTGAAAAGCATGATAACATATGCCAAGGACAAATAACTGATAAAGAGGAGCTGTGGGTGCAAATTGAAGCTCACTGACCACAGTTCTAAACACAGTTCAGGACTTGTAGGACATAATTTGAAGTAGGATTGAAGCTGTTCTTATGGCAAAGGGTGGCCATACTCCTTATTAGCTACTTGATATTCATACAATGTTTAGTGCTTTCCTTATTTTGTGGCAATACTATGGTTAGAGATGTATATGTTACCGTTTATGTGGAAAAACGGTCAATATACACATGTACTGGTCAATTTGCACATTATCCAACGTTGTGGTACGTTCACACATGGACCGGTCAATTCGTATGGTAAATGTACAAATAGGTTGCCCAAAATCCCCACATTGCCTGGTTTATCTGCACATGCCCCAGTTCATGTGGAAACTACTTACGTTTACCGGTTTCTTTGTAGATACATGTAAGATATGTAGATAAGTGGAAGTAGTTTGCACATGAACATGTGCAGATAATAATAATTCAAGATGTATGAATTTTTGGTGAGCATTTGTACATGTACCACGCTGTCGCTAAATATACAAGTTGACCAGTGCATGTGTACACGAACCACACCGTCGGGTAATGTACAAATTGACCAGCACATTTGCACATTGACCGTTTTTCCACATAAACCATAACATATATGCTAGGGATGTGCACAAATCCATTATCTTATGGTCAACTACTCTAAACGAATATTCAAGTATTCTGTACGTGCCAAAATTTACAAAGGCTAAAGCAGATTATGGACAAAAAGCATCACTTACATCACTTTCTGCTCCTTATGCTACTGATCTGTTGCATATCTCGCAGTCATTTCGGCAACAAGGACAAATATTCTCTCAGTTTGGCTTCTGTCAGACTTCTGAGGAGCTTGCACAAATGTTTTCATGCTAGTTTGGCTAACTCCATCTTCCTCGCTTGAAGAAACAACTATGCTTCCCAAGATGATTCAGCATTGTTGTGGAGCCATGGTCACTTATGCTTGTCTTTTACTTTCTTGACGTTTGCCCATGCTGGGCTTTTGTGTAGCTTTGATAATGACATAATTGCTAACGAAAGCAGCTAACGGAGGATGAATACTAAACGCCAGAGAGAGGGTAAAGGGGTCAGAAACACTAAAACACATTTTTTGAGCTGTTATGACATATGACAATATCAGTCATTCATCAGCTCCTCATTACACCAGGTGAATGTAATGAACTACCGGGTAAAACAGAAACCCAGCAGGTCTCTGGCTCCCGAGGACCAGGAGTGAGAACCACCGCCCTGAAGTAATTTTGTGTGTTTATAAGCAGTTCAGGGTTGTGTTATGGTGTGAAATGAAGGTGAAAATTTTCAGATCACTAGAATCCAGTGTGTGATCGAGCTCCCGTTTGGTTACTTCGCCCATTTGCCCATTCATTCCTCTCTGCAGCACATGCTGAGCTGTGTAGAACTTCTGAATTTCGCATCTATGACACTGTGTCCTTGTTGAGATAACTGATATCTAGCTTTTGTTTGAGATAGAAGACAATAATCCTAGGCATTACCTCCACATATACGTGCATATGTTGAACTACCGATGTTTTACGGCTTGTTGAGACAAGACGCGGAAAGGCCACGTAGAGCAATGTACGTGCGCGAGTTGCACTTTGGCTGTTCAGACCAGAAGCGTCTTTCTATGCGCCGTCCAGCAGCGTCCTGCACTACAGGAGCAGAAATATCGCGTGGAAATAGGCTGTACTTACATTGTGCTCCAACAACCGAGGCAACAACATCCCAAGCCTTGCCTGTTTTTACTGTTGTCTTTGTGGAAACAATGCTGATGGCTCACTGTACTTTTCCACATCAGGGATTAACTTTAGATCGTCCATCTTCGTCACTTTCTCCACAGACTTTCTCGCATCAAAGCAGTCACGTTTGTTTAGGATTTTTCTCAGCCAGTGTCATGACTTGTGATTAGGCAACCGTTGGGAAAGCCTATGGGACCCATATGTCTCTATCTCTCTCTCTCTCCCTATTTAAGAACATCGCTGGATGCTTCACAGCGTCTTACTTTCGTTCGAATCTACGTAATCAGATCGATTTGATAGCCACTCCCCCCCGTTCCCCCTCCACTGCTGCTCTCCATTTTTCAAACTGGTGGGGTAGGCGGAGAGGGACTGACACTGGGGATACCGTCACCCTTCAAAATGATGTTAAAAGGAAAATAAGTCAAAGGTTTTACTGCCCCATATCATAAAAAGACCATAATATATCTGTGGGTGATTGAAAGGGTTGTTGATCAATACCAATGACTCGACGATTACGATGTTGCTGCAATTCCTACTGGTCGATAGAGGTCAAAGATTACTTAATGTCCCTTTAATGACACAGCCAAATTCCAAAAGTCTATGTTGATTCAAAATATTCATGCTTTATGACCCATCTCTGCCATCAGGAGAAAAGATACTGCAGGAAATTTGTAGTCAAGGGAGTTCTGCTGAGGGATTCTGCTGGTAACCTTTCCTCCTTTTCTCCTTTTTTCTTTCTTTCTTTCTTTCTTTCTTTCTTTCGCCTCC
Organism: Centroberyx gerrardi; assembly: GCF_048128805.1. NCBI lineage: Eukaryota > Metazoa > Chordata > Actinopteri > Beryciformes > Berycidae > Centroberyx > Centroberyx gerrardi. Next base: position 5,814,342 of record NC_136012.1, read on the forward strand.
TTGTTTCCCTTCCTCTATTCTCGGCGGTCAAACCACAGGAGACAAGCTAAGGTTGAGAGAATTCTGGTTCAGGGTTTTCTGCCAGCAATGGTTCCTCCACCTCCATCCTGTCTCTTTGCTTCCCCTCTCTCTCTCTCTCCCTCTCTCTCTCTTTCTCTCCCTCTCTCTCTCTTTCTCTCTCTCTCTCTCTCTCTCTCTCTCCCTCTCCTCAGTAGTCCTGCAGTGTAAGGAGTCTGCTCTGACTAATTGGATTTGGGGAGAAAGCAGGGAGAGGCTCAGAGCGGGGTGAAGGAGAGCGGGATAGAGGGAGAGATGAGGAGGAAAATTAGGAGGGAGAAGGAGGTAGAGGGTAATGGATGGATGGATGGATGAGGGAGAGAGGAAGGGAAGGAGGGAGGGAGAGAGGAATGACTCAGGATTCCTTGGTTTTCCTGTCTAAGCTAAGATAAGCAGAGAGAAAAAGAAGAGAGATGGGGAGAAGTGAACCTACCTCATGAGGAAGCAACAGGAAAATACTCTCTCTCTGTCTCCAGATCTCTTTCTTTCTGTCTCTCTTCCATCACTCTTTCTTTCCGTCTCTCTCTCTCTCTCCAGTGCCCTCTCTGTCTTTGTCTTTCTCTCTGCAGCTCTCTTACTGGCTTTCCTCCTCCTCCTCCTCACCACCACACTGTTATATATCATCAATCTCTGATGTTTTTATTTTTTCTACTTCAGTTACTGTTTTCCTACATTTCCCAGAAGGCCTTTCAACAAGCCCAAGAGAATGGGCCTAAACTTGTTGCATTCAGTATGTGTAGGTGGAGAGAGCGATAGCATTGTAAGAGCAAGACGCTGAGTTTTCCCAATTGAGAAGATGTTTTAGATCGCTGAAACATTTTCTGCTATGAAACTCCACTGTAGCTGCTGGAAATATTTAATAAAGTTGTCCATGGGAAAAAAGAAAAATACACCACCAAACAAGAAAATGGGCCCGAATGCAAGGTATATCATGTACATCAATGAAATACAATTTCAGCACTAGTATTCTGTACATGTATTTAAAATGTGACAAATAGTGCTCTTAAATGTCTTAATAATTGGCATAAATGCTCATGAATTGGTTCACTTTGTGTTCATGGATGCTTTGTTCATCAAATGAGCATTAGTGTACTAATTTGTCTCAATTAAGCATCAATATTCTGAAGACACGCTTAATTGTATATTGATAAATTATGCTGGTTTCAGACAAAGCATGTACAGTCCCCATGGGACACATCTGGTGTGTGTGTGCATGTGTGTTTGCCTGTCTGTCTATGTGTCTGCATGCATATGTGGCTGTGTATGCATGGTTTGTTCTACTTTCTTGTGCTATCCTCTGGTGTCAAATATACATGAATTGTTTCATCAAATCAAATAGGCAGCACTTTATGCCAGTGTTGGCGGACTTTACCTATCATTCTCAAAAAACACATTTCCCACCAGGAGCTATCCAGTACAACTACAACTTAGCTGTTGATGGAAGGCAGAGCATTAATCATTCACTTTCCCTGTCCTGGTTTTCCTAGCAGGGCTGGGAATTTGAACTGGCAACCTTCCAATCACAAGCTTGCTTCTCTAACCTTTAAAGGACTACACCGACCTTTTGGGAGTGTGGCCCCATTGGTCACCTTACCCAATATATAACTTACATCAGTTTAGCCTGCTATGAATTTATGCCCAGATTTATGTCAAGCTGAAAAGGTGGATAAACTCTATTCCACAAAGGAAAGAGATGAGTAAACTGAATGGGATTACCCTCCAGTACATCCCTGTTTATTGGTTACTGACAATGATTTGTGATTGATAACTGATATATGGATGGGAAAACTGCAACTGGTGATATTGTCAGGTATGCTATCTAGTTATTATTTAACATTGGTTTTATCAAACTGGTCAAGGTTGATCGTTGATCATAGCTGTTAAAATTCGGAATGTTGGAATGGACGCAGTCAAACTTGATGGGTTCACTTGATTAGCTCTCTACTTTACCTAGATAGGAACTTCAGTGAACTCAAACTTTAATGAACCTCATGGGGAAACTGGGTCACAACTGAAGGCAGTAGAATTACCTCAACTCTTACTATTGTAATGTTGTAATAGCTGTTGGCACTTTGGAGTAATTTTTTTATGTTGTCTCATTTTCGCAATGAATCTTGGCACTTCCCATTTGTTCTCATCGGCCATGTCACTATCTAATTTGTTTTTGATATTTGTGGTGGGAAATTTGCATCCCTGAACTTCTATCCATTATTGGACAAAAATAGATGTTGAGAAAGACTGTGTGTTTGTGTGGAGGCAGTTGACTTCAATGTATTTTGCATCTCTCATTTAGTCACGTTTTCCCTATAAAATCCCCACAGCAAATATCAAAGATGTATCAGATGAGTGACTTGGCCAATGAGAATGAATGGGAACTGCCAAAACTCTTTGTGAAAAGAACTTCCTCCATCACTCAGCAACTTTAAATTAGGGCTACTGTGTGTGTATGTTGTTCATGTGTACACTTTTGTGTGTGTGTGTGTGTGTGTGTGTGTGTCTCTACAGTGATTATTGTAATGGGATATTCAGTAAAAAAATAAAAGTGCAGCGACGCAGATGTTTTCCACGGTATAATGACCCCCTTGCCACCCATTTACAACAATCACAGGAGGATTCACACACACACACGCTATCACACTATCTTTTAAAATTAAATGTCCCATTATCTGTCTCCTTGTGTTTAATTCTGCCTGATTGCGGCATGTCAAATGAGCAAACAACCCCCCCCAACCCACCCACCCACCCACACACACACACACACACACACACACAGGGATTATGCACACATATTCCCACACAGGAAAGAACAAACACACACACACACACACACACACACACACACAATTTAGACAGTCTTTGCTTGAGTGCTCAGTGTAATGAACTCGTCGCTTTAAGACTATGCTTGATGATGTTAAGGGAAATCAGCTGAGACTGTCCCTGTTGTGCAGCCGAGAGACGGCAGTAAATATGATTGGGCGTAGACAGCTGCTTTTATGTGTGTGTGTGTTAGTTTTGTGTGTGTGTGTGTGTTTGGGGTAGTTTTAGGATAAGGTGTTGTGTCTGTGTGTTTGTTCACACAGGTTTCAGTCAGTACGCCTGAGCCAATTGCGTTGCTTTGCATTTGATTCGACAACAACTTTACGGGTAAAACTCTTTTTAATCCACGGTTGATTCAGAGGCTAGACCTGGTATTATGTCAGTTGCTTGCATGTCTGTATCCTGCCAGCAGACACAGGATTTGTGGGTTCTGGAGACTGGAGCAAAACCACCTATAGCCTTGAGAGACAGACAATCTTACGTTTTGATGACAGCACAAGACAGATTTAGCACATTGCATTTACTCATTCTACTCATTTATCAATCCATAATTTATTGACAACAGCCACATGAAAGCAGTCATTTATGCAGGTCAGGTAAATTGAAGACTCTAAATTGCCTATAGGCGTGTGTGTGTAGTATGGTATATGATGTAGTAAACGATGTATATGAAGTATGTATATGACCTTTTATAGGATGTATATGATGTGTATATACAGTATATATAGTATGTATATGTATGATATAGTATGGTATATGATGGTATGTGAAGCCCTTTGAGGACTATATAAATAAACTAGACTAGACTAGACTACAAAAGACTTTCCTCTGGTGTAAACAACCATTGAGCATCATCATAACCCATAATTCACAGTGTGTTTAACCCATGATACACAGTGCTTCCTGGAGTTGGTTCGGATCACATTCTCCCTCCATGGTTTGGAAACGTACCATCTTGTGTTCTCAGATGGTCAAATGAAATCAAGTAATGAGGAAACCGCTCCAGGGTTTGAAATAACTGTTCTACACCAGCTTGGTGTGAAAACCCCTCTAGCCTCCCTGCCCCTTTTTAACGGCTTCACACGAGGGCATTCTCGCCTTGTTAAATGCTTGTCAATCCAATCAGTCAAAATCAAAATCATCAAGGATAACACAAAACGTCAGACTTATTACTGTTGTGGCCCTCATCTTAAAAATATGCATGAAAATACATGGACAACACTTATAAATTTATTGTGACAATGCCCTGAAATAGATTATCTCAATATCCGATTACAATTTTTGCATTTTCTCAAGGTGATAACATTATGGATCACTGTCACTAAGTGTTTATGCACATGGCAGCTGTTTTTGGGGAAACTCACTCCAAAGTGTAAAAAAGAACTACAAAAAATTAAAAATACACTTTTTAACTGCTGAGGTATATTGACCAGCTTGTAACTTTTGCCTGTAGCTAAAGCAGAGCTTTTACTAACTCGTCAGTAAAAGATGCTTCCCATCTTTGTGAGGAGAATCTGCATAGTCATTATTTTTCTTCTTTTAATCCATTAATATCATACCTTTCTTCTTCTATAACACGTTATGGCTGTGGCACAACTAACACTGCAGCCACCATTGATGTTAAAGATTCTGCTGGGTGAGTATTGCAATTGTTGCTGGTGTCAGTAACAGAGGCATTCCTGAGGATCAGCCTCCAAAGCTGACAGGTCCAGAAGGGGTAATTTCAGGCCTGCCTTATTCCAATCCTCCTATCAGAAAGCATGGCCTGATGTGCCTTGCACTGTGAACATACCAGATGGTTGTGAGGTTAAGACCCACCCCGATAAGAAGCTGTCCTTGTCCCTAACAGATATGACACAATATCTGACCAAGAGGGAGATATATTGAGGTTTGCCTGTGCAGTATTTTTATTTATTCTTCAAGTGCATTGAGAGGCCACTCTATCCAGAGAAAAAAAACTGTTACATTATAGGGATCATTCAGGTGTTTTGGCTGTGAGTTTAGACTGTGAACAACTTGGTTGATGTGTTGCTCTATTCTGACTGGGCAGGGCAAGAGGCTCCCATTACATCTGTGTTTCTGCTGCTCTGGTATTGCCTGTCATAACATTACGTTGTTTTAAGACGTTAACATTGTTATCTGGCAAGCACTAATTAGGTGGCATGAATTGAAAATAAACAAAACTCAATCAAATTAAAATTACTTGCAAGCCTACCAGTGGCCCAAACGATGGATGCAACCATTCTCCACACATCAGTTTTGACATTTTTTACGTTTCTTTTAACACAAAAGTGAATTGGGAAGCTTTGAATGGCTAATCAATTGCTTATCTATTTTGCACTTGCCAGGCAGAACTATTGTTCATAGAATGAAATGACATTGGTAGAGAAACAAGGAACCGTGGAAATCTGATTGGCTGTTGATGGCCAAAGGTTCAGCCTTGGACAACTTTTCTGGGCCAACAAGCTTTTTGACGGTTCACATGGGCCAGTTGCCCTGGTCGCTCAGCTCTCTAGGAAATGAATGGACTTCCAGAGACTTGTTGATCGTGTTACTCGCAGTGTGAACGCACAGTAAATGCCATTCAGGAAAAGTTAGGATGTGTTGTGGTAGTTGTTCATGCAGAAGGGAATTAATTGACAAAAAATTCAAGGGGATAAAAATACTTGTTCTGCACTCACAGTGTAGGAGAAATTCAAAGTCACTTTCTGCTGCAGCTGGTATCCTTTCAAAATCATATTCAAGTACATGCAGCTCAGTGGAGAAAACTTTATTTTACAGAACTTATAGTTCATTTTAAAGAAGTAAAACTCTAGAATATCAAATTGTGTTACCTGTGAAAGGCATGGTGGCCAAGTGGTAAGGCGTTGGTCTCGTAAACCAAAGATCATGGGTTCAATCCCCATCCATGCCTTAATAATTAATACGAGAATAGAAGTGCAAGAGTGTGATGATTTTTCAATGGAATTAATTTAATAGCTAACATTTAAAAGATGCAATAAACTGTGTATTGCTCATCAAATTTACTGGAAGTGGAATTCAAGGTTAATTTCCCCTCCTGTGCTTTTTCACTTGGCTTATGGAAGTTGTGGAAGAGTGCCACATTTCCCAAGCTTTTGCAAGGCATGGTGGCTGATTGGCAAAGCATTGGCTTTGCAATCCAAAAATAACAGGTTCAGTCCCCACTCATTAATTTAAGATGATGGGGCCAATCCCAATTCACACCTTTAAAATATACACAAAATACCAAAATACAGGAAAAACTTGACTTATGAGGGATATAAAGTATATTTCAATCAAATACCTCTACATAAGTGTGGTTTGGTTGCTTAGACAATTCAGTACTTATAATCCTATCATCCTTAGGGTCATGTATAAAAAGTCCAGACAGACCCAGGTGGCCCATTCCATAGCTCGAAGAAAAGATCCAAGATGCTGTTGACATGGAAATCCCTCCGATTTCCATGTCAACAGCATCTAGGATCTTTTCTTCGAGAGACATTATCAACTAGTGGTAACTGTGGATGGCATACTCCTCAACCATAATGTCCATGCATTACTTTGAGATGCAAGAAAAAACAGATGAGCAACTCTATGGCACAAAAAACATCATGGTCAGATGATTCACACTTGACCCTGTTCTCAACAAGCGGACAAGTATCTGCTGCACACACCAAAAAGAAGTCTACTGGCTGGAGTGCTTGCTTCCCATGGTGAAGGGTTCTGGCAGCTCTGATCTGCTGTGGGGGTACATTTTCTAGGCATGGTTTTAAGTCCGCTGAACCCCTTGGAGGGCAATGCAAACGCCAATAAAAACAAAGCCATTCTGAGCGAACGCATTCGTCCAATGGTGAAGCATTTGTTTCCCGTTGGCAGTGGAAACCTCCAGGGTGACAATGGTCCCATCCTTGTGGCACAAGTGGTCGCTGAATGATTTGATGAGCATAAAAACAATTTAAACCATGAACCATGACTGTCCCAATCAACCCAAATGGGCACTTATGAGACATTCCAATAGTGTTTTCCACAATTCATCATCAAAGCCAAATGGTGGCATTTCTTCGAGTTCCGGACACTTGTAGAATTTACCCCAAGGTGTGTTGAAGCTGTCCTGGTGGGTCGAGGCAGCCCAACACCGAATTAAGACACACACTTTCCTCCTGCCTTTCTCCATCTCTCTTTTTCTCTGTCTCTGTCTTTCTTTGCATGTCTCCCTCTCTCCCCATCTCTCTTTAGATTTCCTGTGCTGTAACCTTTCCCAATCCTCTGTAATGAGGATAGAGTTCCCATGGCAACCAACAGCCCCAGGTACGATTGATCGTCAAAGGTCTGCAAACATCAGCTCCAACTCTGTTTATTTGCCCGGTCGGTCTTTCAAGTCGTCAAGGCAAGTTTATTTATAGAGTGCTTTTAACAAACAGGTTTGTCGCAAAAGAGAATTTCCCTATGGCGATCACTAAAGTGTTACATCATTATTATCCTGTGCGCGAAGACTAGTTAGGTTTATGGGAAGTATGCTGAGACACAGGAACATGTAATGCCAAGTTCAGAGTAGTACTTTATAATCAATACATGTATTTACAGGGAGCCAGTGAAGAGAGACCAAGACTGGGGTAATATGTTCATGTTTTTGCCTTGCAGCAGTCAGTTCTAGAAGAAGAAAAAAAGCATGGATTGTTTTTTTCTAGGAAGGTAAAGGAGAGGAAATGCTTAATTCCAGTAAGATTTTCGAGGATGCCACGATCATCAGTATCAAAGGCTGTCAAAGGACTGACAGAGCCCAGGTCTGTTGCTAATAGCAAGTTGTCTGTTAATTTGATTAAAGCTGCCTCCTTGCTGTGCTGAGGTTTGAGTGATAGAGCTGCTGGGCTACAACTTTGTATTTTTGGCAGTTTTTCAGATCTTTAGGGTTTGAGGCTGTAACAGTGGCTTTAAAGCTGAATGAGTCAGGAACAATGCCAGAGGAGAGAATTGTTTACAACATTAAGTAGAGATGGGTCTAACGCAAGGAGTAGCCTAAGTCCTTCATTTTATGTGGATGAAATTTAGAAGGCAGGTAGATGCTGTGGATTCCATAACCAGCTCGGAGAATTCCTGCAGTGGAATTGGTGTACCATGAGAGATGCTACTGTGTTTGGTCTGGACAGGTCGATATTTTTGTTTGCCTGGATCAAGTTTGAGAGGTAGGTAGACCTGACTTCAGATAGGGTTTGTTTGCAGTTGGTAAGGCTGTCCTTCCAGGCTATTTTTTGCTTTACCATCTGCACTCAAATTCTTAAATTGCTTGTTTAAGTGTTCATGTGGAGTCTGAGAACCAAGGAGGCAAGTTTTTTGACTTTCGCTTTACTTATTGATCAGTCAGTTGGTTTGTTTTTCAGTCAATCACACAGCTGGTCGATGGTTTTCACTTTCTGGCTAAGTAAGTAAGTAAGTAAGTAAAATTTTATTTATATAGCACCTTTCAAAACCTAGGTTACAAGGTGCTTTATAAAAGAATAAAAGGTTAAAAGAACAAACGATGAGCCACAATGTCAAAACTCTACGTCTTCAGAAAGCAATAATCACAAAAAAATGTTTTCAGTGTCTACGTGGGACGAGAGTTAGGGTTAGGTTGAGAGTTGGAGTTAAGGTTAGTGATGACATCGGGAGGTAAGGGATTAGATAAAGAATAAAAAAGAAAGAAAGAAAGAAAGAAAAAGAACATTCAAGTGACTGAACACTGACTTTATCTTCATAGAGATTTATAATTAGTCTCCTTTATTTCATGGCTGGAAATTGAATTACACTGAGCATATCCTTTTATCAAAGAACTTGAAAATCTCTCTCAATCTGTCTTTCCCTCTCTCTTTCTATCTCAATCTTTTTCTCCCTCCTTTTCCCCTTCCTCTCTGTCTCGCTCTCTTTCTCTAGGGCTTGAAAATGTTTTCCTATAGTGGGGAGAGACAGAGAGAGAGACTGTGATTAGTGATTTTCTGCTTGGTGGCATCTTATTGGAGACCAAGCAATTATAATTAGGATCCGGATAATGGCTTCAAATGTTAATCTTTCCCACATAATCACGCACACTCTCTCTCACACACACAAATACACACACACACACACAGACACACACACACACACACGCAGGAAAAAAACAATGACTTGGAGACCTAACACCAAGAATAATTAATATTTTCATGTGGTCAGTGGTAAATGCGGTCATCCTCTTAACAGCTGGGAACACACTATAAGACTTTTAAAATCTTAACAGATTTTGAAAACACATTGCATCACACACATAATGATTATACACATAATTTCACAGACTGTTTTACCTCTCAATCGTAAATCTGCTCACACTAGACGATTAGGGAAGGACGGGGAATCACACTCTTAACGATATAACTGAGATTCTCCTGCTTACTCCTGACAGGCCCTCTAATCTTTGTGAGCCAACATGAATCTCTCAGAGAGAGTTGGAGGAGCTCATCAGAAAGAAGGTAATGATAGTTAGTCATTATCCCTGCATTATTACAACGGGTCGTAAATATCAAACATGTTTGATATGGTCAGTGTGGTTCAGATCAGTCTGCAAGTCGATCGGTGTGGTTAAAATCTAATCTGTAAACCCATCACATCACCATTACCCAGCCTAAGGCAGAACATATTCAGCCTGATCACCTGAAATTTTGAGAAATGAACTCAATATGTTAAAATGCAAATGCATGCTCCATGCACAAAAAGTAAGAGAAATACAGTATGTTTTCCCACCATGAAAGGATTACTTGAAGGAGGCACGACTAGAGACAGGTAGTACTCTGACAGTGAAATAGAGTGGTGGATAGGCATAAACGCTTGCCTCCAATTCAGACGATTCCCCACTCATACAAAGAAGATTTCTTCTGTGAGTTGTTTTACTTTTTAGCTAAGGTTTTTCTTATTTAAAGCTTGAATCCGGGACTTTTTTCAAGTAATAAATTGTTAATTTTATCCATCTGGACTTTGGACTCGGGTTACACAATATCAATTGGCAGTATTACCATGGTTGGAGACGTTCTCCATAGACCACTATTGAAATTTTTGACCGGCTAGGATGAAAGTCTGTTAACTATCCAGCTAACGTTAGCCAACACGGGTAACCAAGTGCCGCTAGCTAGTTAGCATACTAGCTAGACAAAGAGCTTACGTTGAAAATAATTTTCGGCTAACCTGACTGATATGCTAGCAGCACACACTGTAGGCTGCTGTTACTGTCAGTATTTACACAATTATAAGCCATGTTATTGCCAAATGTCATTACAAAAGTTACAATCATTGAAAGTCAAATTACGTGGTCCAGGTATAACATTTTTGCTAGGATGGGAACTGTTAACCTGTGAGCTGATGGCACACAAGTGGCACTGGCTGCTAACCAAAGTAAAGTCAATTTTGGTCAGCAGTTTACTTCCTCATCTTTCTCTCTCTTCACTGCCTCTTCTTTCCTCCCTCCTCCTCCTTCTTCACGTCCTCCTAGTCTTACTCCTCTTCTGCAGTTTTCTAGGAATTTGTAGAAAATTCCTGAAACAAATCACCAAATAAAAGAAACATAGGGCAACTATCGAAAATATATCCAATGAACAATACTGTTCTCACAAGACACGTACTGTATGTTGCGAAGCGACAGCACATCAACAGTCAGACTTCAAAGAAACAATCAACCACCTCACTGTCACACTCTGTTCTTCCTCTTCCTCTCACTCCTCTTCTTCCTTGCAGCTGTTTCCTCCTCTTCCCCTCCTGTTAAACTTCTCCCCCATATGGTGACAGAAATTATGTTGTGTTGCATCTACACACACACACACACACACACACACACACACACTCACATGTGCTAAATAATAGATTGGGCTTGATATTGTCGCAGTGGGAGAGAGGACATTTCCTCTGACCTGAGTCTTTTTGCTGTGCCAGCACTGTAACTGTGTTTGAGGTTTTGTGTATTTGACTAGAATAAGGCCAAAGCAGAGCAGTCTATCATTAAATATTGGCTAGCTGGAAAAAAAAAAGAGAGATATCTGAAAAAAGTGCTGTATAAATCCATTCAGTAACAGTGAAAGTGAACCATCTGATAAGGTAGACTTGTTTCTATATTTTGCTTACTGTGACACAGAAAACGATCTTGTCTTTAGTCCTTGTTCCTTTGTCTCTACTCCACAGCTCTGCGAGTTTTAGCTTGAGTCAGCTCATTTCACCTGAACAAACATTTGGTTTTGGCTTTGTTAGCTAATTAGCCAGGAGGCTAAGTTAGCAAAGCAACCAAAAGGATAATACCGGTGTTTTTTTTAAGTTTGTGCCCATGGTCTGTGTACCTCTACTTTCCATTCTTCCTGCTGGTGTCTGCACACAGTCTGGTGTGTCTAGTGTACAGGATAGTTGGAGAGATCAGGGCTCGTTTTCCTCCATCAGAAGAAGCCATTTGCTGCCATTCATTCTTGTACAATATTAAAAACAACTTCCACAAACTTGAAAATTGCCTGAACAAGATAATCCAACACAGTAAACATGGAGTTTTAATTTGATTTTGTCAAAGTTTTATTTCATTATTGTGCCAAGTGTTTTCATATCAGTGCTCTGCATTATGTTGCGTTCTGCTAACTGTCAATCACCTGACACACACAGCAAGAAATGAAAGTCTCCACCAGGAAATGATCCCTCAAAACATTATTTTTATTAGGACATCAGTTAATTCAGTGTCAAAACTAGGTTTGACACCAAAAGTTTCATTTTTAAAAATGACAAAAAATGAGTAAATGTTAACAAATCTAATTACATGGCATGTAATGCAAAATGATTGGGGGAAAAGTAAACTAGACATTGACAGAGGTAAATATTGGTTATAACTCTAAATGACACAATATTCTCCATTAATGTTAATATGCACCTACTAGCCACTATTAACACTAGCTTCTACTGGACATTAGGTATGCAAATCAGATGTGTTTAAAATAGGACAGTGATGCTAGCTGATCAGAACTATGGTTAGCTAGTTAACAAACTGACATTATCTAACCACAAAATCAATCAGATGTATCAGTGATAAAATGATCAGTTCCCAGTCAAAAATAACAGAAAAGGAGAGGGAAAGAGGAAGGACAAAGAGGGAGGGAAAGGAGTGAGGGATGTAGGAAGAGAGAAGCCTTCGGGGAGGAGGAAGGAGGAAGAAAAGAGGGATTTGTCAAAGGATGGAACCGTGTCAGAGAGTTCAGAGGGGTCGTCTGGCCACAAATTTGTCCTATCAGAGCGAGAGGGCGAGAATAGGATGAGAGAGATTAGAAAGACCGATAGGGAGGCTCACACCTTTTCTGTTAACAGCTTAGTGAGGGGACGGCACAGACCGAGAAAATGAGACACTTGGACATCCTCTTTCAGAGAGGCGAGGACAAGGGCTATAGAAGAGAGAGGATTTGTGTCTGGGTTTTTGAGAAAGAAATAGAGGGAGGTAGAGAGACACTCTGACTTCCCTTCATCAGAGCTGAGAGAGAGAGAGAGTTACATCAGATTGTTATATCTTCTTTCAGAGCTTTGGGAGAGTGAAAAAGAGAGCAGCCATCCTCAAGAAGCTGCAGTGTCCACCAGTAGAAGACTGTGGTTGCCGATCCCGGATAACCGGTCTCTCAAATCGCTCTGTCAATCCAGGATTTACCAATTCAGCTATGAGCATGTTCACATGAAAGAGGCAGAGATTGTAAAAAAAAAAAAAAATCCAATCACAGGAAACATGGACAGATCCAGAGCAGCCGATTTAAGATAAGATGAAACTTTATCGATCCCCATGGAGAAATTAGGTCGTTGCAGCGGCAAAACTAAAACGATTCAGTAGGGAAAGGGAAATAGAATCTAAGCACACATAATACAATAATAGAACACAATAAGCAATAAAAATAGTAGAAAAAATTATATAATAAAGCAATAAAAAGCAATGAACTAGACTACAAACAAGTGTGGGATTATATAAACATATTCTGCCGACAATTTCAAGACGTTAAGTAGAGTGTGGAATGGGGAAGAATGGGAAAGACATTGATTACTAACATTATTATTATTATTACAACATATGTTCTTTTCTCAAGAAGAACAAACTATTATAATGAATAATTATGAGCAATACAAAAACGTTATAACAGTTGAAAGTAACACAGTTGCTGCTGCTGCCAAGGCTAGAAAGGATTGCTGGGGGAAAATAGCAGATAGTGTAAATGTGTAGTAAACAGGCTTATCACTGCCCTGTACAGTGGGCATACTTTTCATTAATACAATATTGTGTCGTCACATTGAGGCTGTGAACAGACTTTCTATTCACAAAGCCCGCCTCATGTTCCCCAGGGCTGTAGTGATGGAATATGAGTGCAGTCTATTGCACTAATCACTCTTAGGAATCCTATGAAAGAATTTCAGCGCACGTAATACGCAACATTTAATTTAATTCATTATTGCTAACTATAGTCGACTAATGTAAGATACCTGGTATTTGAAAGAAGCCCTCCTTTTATAGCCAGTGTGGGCAAATGGCCTGGAAATGCTACAAACATTTATTATACCTCTGATAGGCCTATAATAAATTATCAGGGGGAAAAAAAGTACCCTTTCTCTTACTATCTGTTCTTACTAACCATCTGTAATCCCAAAAAGGCTCAAAAACATAGCTACGGTACTTTTTTGACGGGCATGCTGCATAATGCGTAATGATTGCAGGGGAATCAGATTATTATCAGATCATTTTATTGTCATTTCAATATACTGTAGTTTGAATATATAAACTGTTGTTTCTTGGTTTTTGAGAAAACTTACATTTTGTACACTACTTTGGCAATATCGGTTCTGATAAACATGTCATGCAAATAAAGTCAGTAAATTGAGAACAAGAATTTTGCTTTGTGGAGTGATGAATTTTGTGCTTTAATGTCTCATGTTTTGGCTCATCTCTTACATATTGCTCAGTGTTGTTGCCTTGTCCTGTGCTGTAGTGGTGGACCGCAGTGGAAATAAGTCTCTGATTGTTCTGTGGTTTTAATCCTCCAAGGTTACCACAGGCTACCACAGTTTCATCCTGTTCAGTCTGTGCTTCCCTACACTTGGATGAACTACTGCTTGTACTTCAACTTCCGAATGGATCGAACCTAATCTACACACTGATGAGATGAAGGGGGAGGAGAGGGAGAGAAAGTTTGTTGTGGATAGTTGAGAGTCTGCCTTCTTACAACTCATCTACTTCTGTCACAGAAATTATGCTGTTTGTTGAATACTGTTGAATAATACCGAATCCATTTACAATTTACGATTGTCAGGAAACTTGTGGATCGGCAACAAACAAGATGAGGTGTAATGTGAGTTTTAAAGGACATGATGTGCGTGGCAACCTACATGTTTGGTGAGAAAAAGAGAGAAATTTGATATCAGTGTGTATACCAGAGACACATTTTAATGTCAAGTGTAAATGAAGTCCAACTAAATCACATCTAGACAGAATCCAGATAGGAGACGCATGTTAAACCTGCAATAAGCAAAGTTTTCTGACCACTAGAGGGTGACAGAAACCACAACACATTTGTAAATAACACACAGTAAAGCCACTGCACTACAGAGGCCTACCAAGGACAAACATTACAAAGCACCGTGCATAAAGGCTAATAGCTAAGCTAACCATACCTACGGAGAAATGGTGCCGGTTACCAGTCTCACTTTGCCAGAACTTTCTCCCGCTGAAGGTTACATGTCCCACAATGACAAGTGAAGAGGCAGGTAGCAAGTTTACTAGTCTAACAAGTTTACTCGCTCACTTTGAGCGCCGCTTTCAAACAGCGAGGGAGGAGACAAGCTAGTTTTAAAAAAATAAAAAGCTACTGAATGGATCGGGAGGAGCTTCGATTCAATCTGACTTTTTACAACAAGCTTTAGAAAAGAGGTGAAAACAGCAACACAGCTGGCTGCTGTGTGGATATTGGTTTATATCATTATGACTCAATGAAATCTCCACATAGCACACGTTAGTTTCAGGATTGGTTACAGGGTCTGAAATCACTTATTGCAGGTTTAATGCAGGTGGAAAGGGGCCAAAGAGGTGGAAACACAGCCAACTGACCGCTAACTGATTGCTGCCTTGCCTGGGGTTTGTTAGTTGAAGTTTTTTTTTTCAGCCTCAAGCCAACCTATAAAAACTAAAAATCCTAACTAAATCTATAAAAACTAAAAACTACAAAGGCCTCTAAAGGTCTGCACTGGATGCTCAAGAGCCAAGCTTTAGCCTGGCCCCGTCTGCTGTGAGCAATACGTTACACCCCAGTAAGCCTTCCCCCAGCCAGCTGTCTTCTTTCTGCTTTGTCCACACGCAACTTTTAGCTAGAGAGCGGACTGTTGGTGGTTTCCCCTAGATGGTCCTTTTGCAGGCCCTCCTCATAACAACACACACACTCACACACACACTCAACGGTGGGGGCCCTATTTCCAATGAACGGAGTGTTTCCTGTGGAGAGAGCAGAGAGAGGCAGTAATTACCTGGAGCACTTCAAATGCTGCTGCTAGACACACACACACACACACACACACACACATTCAGATAAGCACAGTAAGGAGTACACACACACACACACACACACAGGCAGCCAGACACGTTCCTCCTCCACTGGGTGCCTTGTCTAATGAAAGACTGCAGGGGAGAGCTGTGCGTGCATGCGTGCGTGTGTGTGTGTGTGTGTGTGTGTGTGTGGTATATCAAGGTAAACATGGCTCCCACTCATCAAACCAGAATAGATTGGTTCTTTCGAAGAATTCAATTTAAACTCAGCTTTGGGTTCCAGGAACATGCAGCCATAGACTCCCAGTATGATGGATTATTTTGTATATTGGTTCCTGATTCAGTCTCACTTGACAGATATTACTAGTATTCATCAGCCATTTACAAGCATTTATTATCCAGCACCTATAAATGCACCTCATGCACCATTTGTACAATATTTATCACTTATAAATGCTTTAGAGGCTTTGATTACTGTGAAGTGCCGCAACTATTTTATGACAAATATACGCAGACCCTAAGCAAACAGAAATTAATTCACCAACATCAGCAGTACAGTACAAATCAGCCACTGATTTAAAAGCCCAATCCTGCATATTATAAAGATAATGACTTTGGAGTGTAAACACATATGCTGATGGACTTGTTGATGGGTAATAATTTCAGTGCCACTTTCAGATCCCGTTCATGTGAATGTTCAGTGCCAATACAAACACAATTTTAATATTCATTTCTTGTTGATACCTACTGTCAGTCCTTGTATCGAAAGATTAGCCAAGGTGAAGGAAATTGTTGAAATTGAAATCAAGACATACACATAGCCAGTGGTGTAGTAACAGTGATTCAACAGGTGGCATCCTACAATCAAGAAGACATAACTTCACTCTATCAAATTTCAAGACATAACCTGGCTCCATCATGGCATGATGGGCAAACAAAACTGAGATAAGTATTCCCTTTAACTGTGGTATTATCACTGTTTTGTTTTTTTTTCAAGTCCATGTAAACAACTTTTCTATACATTTGTATAGCCTGTATGTATCGGAACATTACTGATTTATGATCTGACATTGTGAAGAGCCAATCACGCACATTTTGTGCATTCCTGTATGAATTTATGCATTTTGTATAGTCTCTATGGTAGATAATAGAAAGTTTTCATCCTCAGACCATGGCCACTGAAATCAACATATCGATGACTTGAATCTTAAGTTGTTTTTGTTCACTTTTAGTTTTCTGTCTGTGTGTCTGAACATAAGTTAATGTGTGCTTGTTTGTTCGCCCGTGGCTCTGTGTGTGTGTGTGTGTGTGTGTGTGTGTGTGTCCATTTTAGGATGACAAAGGAACTAACCAAATATTCAAAACAGATGCTCAGCGTCAAAACAGCAGACAATTCAACTACAGATCACTTGTGTGTTTGTGTGCGTTTGTGTGCGTGTGTGTGTGTGTGTGTGTGTGTTTGTGTGTACATGTGTGTGAGTGTGTGTGTGTGTGTGTGTGTGTGTGTGAGAGAGAGTAGCTCTCCCATCCCTTCCAATTTGACAGCCACCCAGATGAAATTATAATTAGAATCAATAATTCAAGCCAAAAGCCCTCTCCGGCTCCATTGGGACAGTACTCAACTTTGCTTTGGCCAGTTGACACTCTTTGACAATCTCCAATACTTATATGATATCATATTTTGTAATGCATTCAGCAGCCCTCAAACATTCATAAACGTGGCAATATAATTTCTTAAAGAAAAATACAACATATCAACTTGCTTTGTCTCTGGCTTTATTTAACGGAGAAAGGGTTGTCTACTTTTTTACTATTTGCATCTAGTTAAAGACGACTCATTGGATCTTCTTATGAATATAATGCTGTGAAATTTATTATGGTGTAGAATAATCTGCT
Organism: Centroberyx gerrardi; assembly: GCF_048128805.1. NCBI lineage: Eukaryota > Metazoa > Chordata > Actinopteri > Beryciformes > Berycidae > Centroberyx > Centroberyx gerrardi. The sequence goes on from NC_136012.1 coordinate 5,831,641, forward strand.
TCATGCTTTGGTCCAATTGGTCAGGCTTCATTCCCCATGAAGAATCGGTTCTATAATGCTAGATGAAAACAAGAAAAGGAAAGCCAGAGATCTTTTTTTAAATCTAAGGGCAGTTTATACAATTTATGAATAGCACTGTAATAATGTTTGATTTACGTATGCTGAAAATACTCATCACACCTCATTATTATTATAATCCTTATTTTTAAAAATAACTTAAAGACTCACTATGATGAAGATAACAATCATGATGATAGGCTTTTGTCTGGCTTGTGCTTCATAATCTGCCTTCTCCACGGAGCCAACACACACACACACACACACACACACACATGCACACACACACCTAGGCACAAGATGGCCTTGCATCTTATAATCCTGTGCCTTATGACAGATGAAAGATGCTCTCCCTCTCCTCTCCTCTCCTCTCCTTCTCTCTATCAATATTTGACATATGCTCACAATCCCTGTTTGGTGCTTCAACAAAAGAGATTTTTCTGTCAACAGTGAGGAAAGAAATAGATGATTTACAAATGCAGGGCCAAAATGTTTTTTGGAAAGGGGATGAATAGTATCATTGAGGAAGCACCCAGTGGGAGAGGAATGTGCCAAGTATCTGGCTGCCTGTGTGTGTGTGTGTGCGAGAGAGAGAGAGACTGAGTGTGTGTGTGTGTGTGTGTTTACAGTTTATCAGCAGGGCCATATTCTAAATCAGTGGTTCTCAGCCTGGAGGTCTGGACCCCCCAGGGGGTTACAAAATAATAATTTGTTGGGGACACAAAATGATTTACGGGATAAGAAAAAAACATATTTCTGCTTTATTATATTAATTCATTATCATGTCTATTTTTTCGGGGGGCGTTTTCTTTCATTTTTGCTATTTTCTTGTGAAATTCTGAATAGTTTTTAGCCTCTCTGCGGCTGAACTGTTCTCCACTCTGCATATGCAAGTAGGCATCGCTTTGTTTTAAGGGGTCACAAGCCAAAAAGTTTCAGAACCACTGTTCAAAATGACACTCATACTAGAACTAGGAAGAAATTAATCAAGTCAAGCACACACACACACACACACACACACACACACACATTATTAGAAGTGTACATTCTAGGGAAATGAAGGCATTCATCTTTGTAAGCCTCCCTGAGGAAATCATAAAAGAATGCCATTCTATTCTCGCCAGTTACAGCAGTGAGTACAGTGCTGGGGCTCGATCACACAGGGTGTATTTTTAGCAGCAGAGTGCGGTCGTGTCTAGCTGTTTTAGGCCTGTTGCTATTCTCTATTTATAATGCTACCTCTTGCTGAAATTATCCGTAGTTATGACGTTTTCACATATGCTGACGATACTCGAATTTACATAACTATTCAGCGACCGTTCACAACTTGCAAATCTAGAAGCATGCTTATTTTTTCAATCAAAAAATAGATGTCATTAAATTTCCTGCTACTAAATGTCAACAAAACAGAGATGTTAGATGGGGATTAATGGGGATTGTCTAATTACCCAGAGTCCCACAGTTGAAAAGCTTGTCATTACATTTGATCCAATTCTCTTGTTCGACTCGCACATCAAATATATCACAAAGATAGCATTTTTCCACCGTCACAATATTGCCAAAATTTGTTAAATATGGCTGGCACTCAAGCCCTATATACATTAATTTCATTAAGACTTCATTACTGTAATGCCCTGTGTTCTGACCTGCCAAACTCCAGTATTAAAACCTTAAACTCGTACAAAATGCTGCTGCTAGAATATTAGCTAAAACTACAAAAATTTGATCACATTACACCCATTTTGACCTCCCATTCCCTGGCTCCCAATTCATACTAGATCTGACTTTAAACTGCTTATGCTAACGTATAAATCGTTACACAGGCCCAGAGTCATATTTATCTGACCTCATCATCACAGGATGCCGGTTACCTTACTGTCCCGAGAATCCCAATCTCAACCAGTCCTAGTCCCAATTTGTCATTTAGGCTGATAAAATTTTTACAAAAAAAATCTTTTTTGCTTTGCCTTTTGTCACTTTAAAATTAGAGCAGTATAATGTGACGGGTAAAACTGACCCTGAATCCTTGCTATTGTAGTTGAAGGTGTGCGATAACATTTTTTTTCTTGTTGTGCTTATCTCCTGAATGAGTTCTTTTAAGTGAATCCGCCAGGTACCTTGGCTAAGTAGCTCGCCGTCAAATAGGATGTTATCCATATTAGTGATAAGAGCTTATTAGTCTAAGAGCACACAGGGCAAAGCGTACGGAAAGTGTAGGAGGGAGAGTAAGGAGATAGAAGCCAAGAGGAGGAGAGAGAGAAAGACGGAGTGGAAGATGAGAGAGACAGAGAGTGAGAAGATAGAGAAATAGGAAGCATAAAGGGATATTTGTTTTATGTCTGCATCAGTGTGTGCTTGTGAATGCCTCTTTGTGTGTGTTGTGGATGATGTGCTAGTGAAGGCCATCAACACCATGGAGGGCCTCTACCTGGCTTGGGGAGAGACTTCAGCACCAAGGACAAGGACCATTTCCTCATAGGATGAAACAAGGTACAGTACAATCACTTACTGACGCTCCTTGACTGTGGATGGAGCACACCTGCCTCCCTATCCCTCTCCCTATAGCTAGAAGCGTGGCTCTCTCCACAAAGGACTCTTGATCAGCGTCGGGCGGTAAGCAGCCGGTGGCCACTCACTGAGCATGTTGCAGTGATATATTGGTTTCTTCACCTTGGACTGTTTTTGGAAACTTCTTGTGTGGAATGCCCCTGGAACAGTGACTTGGAGGATAACCTTGTACTTTGAGAGTGGGACTGTTAATGAGTGGGTCAACAGCTTTCCCGCTAGTTGCTGTGCCTCAACGTTTCCCTTCTTATGTCTCTGTAGGCTCCCACCCTAGGGTGAAGATCTCAGTTTGATGACTGGGAAGAATTTAAGTTCAAGCGCCCCTTCCTTTGCCCTTTCCCTTTATTTTCCAATGAACTGTTGGGGAACAAGAACTGATGTCTTTGGGAATCTGTTTGCAACCTCAAGAATGTCTTACGTGTGTGTGTGTGTGTCATGTATACAGTGACACCCCTCCTCAATCATTCTATAGCCTCCCTGCTCTCTCTCGCACATACACATGCATACTCAGTGAGAAATGCACTGGTGGGCAAAGACAGTTATGGTCAAGAGGTTTTGCACACACACACAGTCACATAATCTCTCTCATACCCAGAAATGGGCAGCTTGTTGAATGATTTTATGGACTGAAGTTATTAAATGCCTATGAATTCAGCTCCACTTTATCTCTAAGTCTTTTGTAAAAGTTTCTGATGGCCCTCTAATTTACTTATATCATTATGGATTTGGTTTGTCTGCTGATGAAATCCAACAAAGGATATTAGAGTTAGTGAGAGAGAAAACTATGCGTGAAAAGAGGAAGAAGAAGTGTACTGCAATACACAATTTTGAACAGGCCTGCTATCACTGGACACATGCATGGGATTCTATTATGTGTAATGTTAAATCATTAAAAATCTCACTTTCCATGTTTCATTGTGAAATGCAACTAAAAACACAATTGGCAAACCAACAGATTAGCTGTGTCAGCATCCAACGGTTACATTAGGTTGTCTCCAGCAGTGATAAGTGTCCCTATTAGTTTACTTTTCCCAGTGATCCGTGCAATTTTGTTGGGTATAATCAGTAGCAGTGGAGGGTACGCCACCTAATTTATCCACCCTTTTATTTGCAGAATAGAGCTTGCCTGCGTTTTTAGGCTGATGTGAATCTTTATGGCCTAAATTCATGGTGTACATAGTAGTAAGTAGTATCAAACTACTGTAATTTATATGAGGATATGGTCTTTTAAGGGAAAATAAAGCATAAATCAATGTCTTTTTCTGCAAATACTTTTTGATTTATGATACCACTATATCAGAGCATAATCAACAATAGAGTGAGTGGACTCCTCTCTCTCCATTATCATTCCTCTCTTTTAATCTCTCACTCTTTCTTATCTTCTCTCCCTAACCATTTTTCCAGACATCTCCAGACAGCTGTTGACATGCCAGCCTCAGAGTCCTATTATAATTAGACACACAGCATAGTGACGGTATGTAAATAGCATTTTGGTTACAAGACACTTTTTTGTAGGAACAGATAGCTGCTACTGTCCTTGCACTAAATAAATGTAGACTATATATTTGGCAAATGGCTAATACACATCTTAGCCTTTTCCTGCTGCTTTGCTTTGATCTGCTTTGATTGGGACAAATATTGATCTGCTATGATTGGGATCAATATCAGATCCTAGCTATTTTGTCTGCGATTCATGTATCTTTACTGAATCATGTTTACGTGGCTAATGTGTAGCTAGCTAGGTTCCCATAGAAATACCTTTTACATGGTTGATTTTCAGTACCAGCCACTCATTCCTAATTTTAGAAAGCAAGCTATTTCAACATTTTGTTTGTGGCCACAGTATCATTATATGACCATAAATGTGTGTTTAACTATTGAAAACATGGCACAAAGTTACTTGGCTCTAAGCTTATTTCCCTTTGTTTCTCTGACTGTTTCTGTAGATTGTTGATGTCATTAAAGCAACGGGGAAGTAACTGGAGGCAAAAACAGTTAGCACTCACGGCCACAGAAGTCGCTAAATTGAAAAACTTAGAGTGCAGCTTGAAATTGAAGTTTTATCAAAAAGCCTCAGCCACTGTTCATGAACTCTTATTGTTGTTCAAGTTGTTTCCAAGTTGTCTATATTTGTCTATATTTTTGTGTCAGTGTTCCCCTCCATGTCTGGGAGACTTGAGGTTTATTTGGTTGTTTGTTTTTGATGTGTTTGACAGCAGCATTGACCCTCCTACAACAGAGGCTAGCCGACCAACTGTGGCAAATACAGACAGCTGATCCAGAGACTGACTGGATGGCTGACTGCACTGAACGTTTTGTTTTTCCAACTTGTCTGACTTTTGCAACCAAAGTGAAAAGGATTCACAAGATGGCCAGTATGTTCCGTTATTTTTGTCTTTTATTATTTTTCAAAACAGAAGCAGAGAAATAACATTGTTGCTGCCTTAAATGAATACTTCACCCAAAAATTTGGTCATTATCTACTCACTTTCATGTCAGTCGAAAACACTGGTAAAGTTTGTATGTCGATAGAACATACAGCAAGTTAGCTAGTGCAGCTTTGTTTCAGCCTTCTCCAATGACAGTGGCTGCATCCTGGTTCTTTAGAGTTCCAAAAATGTTTACCAGAAAATTACTCCAAACAGCTTGTGCAGAATAATCCAAGTATTCTGAAGCCAAACAATTGCACTGTGGGTCCAAAAGTCCAATATTTACCTCATTATCTCCTAGAATTTCCACACTTGTTCTGCTCCTCGCCAACCATCACAACAGTAGCAAGCAGATGCTGCCTTCAAATACTGTCAGAAATATTGTAATTACGGTTAGAGCGCACTTGTGCAATCCAATAAAGTGGTAAATACAAATGGGAAAGTCAAATTTTACATGATACCCAAGATGCGATGTGACAGAGCACAAAGCAGCTCTGTACCACATGGTTTGCAAAATAGTCACCAAAAACGCTACCTTTGTTTCAGAGTCCATTTCTGACTGAAAGGTACGTGACAAGGAGCACATGAAAGCAGCAAGACTCTTCCACCAGATTGCTGTAGGGCGACCTGAGCTTTGTGAGTGGGGAGAATCTAGGAGATAATGAGGCGAATATTGGCCTTTTGGACCCACAGTGCAATCGTTTGGCTTCAGAATATTTGGATTATACTGCACAAGCTGTTTGGAGTAATTTTATGGCATTTTTGCCCTTTTTGGAACTCTAAAGAACCAGTTGCCAGCCACTTCAGTTGTTTTGGAGAAGGCTGACATGAAGCTTCGTCAGCTAACTCGCTGTGTGTTAGGCGAATCTGCACAGAAGCAGAATAGAAATGTCATTAAGCCATCACTTAATTTAGGGATGCAAATTTTCTTGAAGCTGCACTGGGCAATTTCACATATCGACTGCTCCAAATGGCAGCAACAGGTAACTGAATTTTGAGCACTTAAGTACCCCAAAATCATGTAATATGATGCTAGTAAACTGCACAATTCTTGCACCTAAATTTCTACTTCATAGTACCTGGTGGAAGTGGAGGTGATGAAGAGGTTCAGCCATTGTTGAGTCCAGCTTGCTCTGCACAGAGCACTTGCTCTCTGCTGTTTAGGAGCAAGTTTTGCACTCACTCTTAAATTTTGATTCGTGCATGGAGATTTCCTGTCAGTGACCATACCAGATACGAAAATTTCATTTGAATCTACATGTCTCAATTAGGGGGAATGGGCGGCTGTATTTTTACATAAAAGTCTTGTCCAAGGCAGCTTTAACTATATTATGATGTCATTTTTTTTACCTGAACAGATCACTTCCAGTTGCAGAGAGGAAGAGGCTTGCCATGGGACGGCTCCACACTCCCTCAGTGCAGTCTCAAACCCAGCACATCTCGATGTAATCCACCATACAGCTACATCTTCGAAACTACATGTCTCGCTCATTAACGCAGCAGAGCCACAACCCAGCTGTCTACACACCACAGCTGCGTCCTCCAGCTTCCAGTCAGAGTTATAGTCCACTGGTTTCCACTCCCCCCTGTGCTTCACCTCCACAACACCAGCACAACGGGTGCTTCTTTCCACCAACCTGACATCCTCAGGTTCTGGACAGAGACAAGAAAGAGTGAAACCCCGTACAGAAACAACTCTGAGCAATTTCACACCAGTATCCCTGACTCTCTATTACAAATAGAGAGCAAGAATTTTGGCATCTTGAAATACTGCAAATAAGCAAACATTGGTTGCTTTCACTCATAGTCAACACATAGTCATCACTATTTTGACTCTATTTTGATGTCCTGGGAGGTGCTAAAGACTTTGGTAGCCCCAGACAGCTGCCATTCAGCTGTCAGAATTGGAATGAAGCATTTGAGTTTTCTTGGAGATGAACAAACCGAATTGCTTTCATGGAGGACTGGGTCACAAACAAAAGATATTGGTTTCCTACCCAAAATTGCTCAGGAAATGTTGTGATCCATATAACAAAAATAAGAAACCAGCAAAAAGATCACTCAAATATGTCTAGATGTGACCTTAGGGTGTTTGCACACTGTAACAGTCCTTTTAAAGGAACAATCCATAATATTGCACAAAATGACCATAATATAAGGGCAAGTGTTGATCAGTGCCAACACTCCAGTTATCTCAATAGCTGCTGAGATTTTAAGCTTTCTAAACAAGCAGTCTAGTCCATACTGTCTGTTTTGGTGGAATTTCTCCACACCCCCAGGCATTTCAATATACGCCCAAGCTCCGCCCCCTCTGACTCCTTGCATTCAGAACTTCTTTCAGTTTCATTTGCGCAACCGTGGAAGAGTACAGTGACCAACCGGTCAGCTTTGCAAGACACAACACAGCCTAAAAAGCCTCATTCTGAAGCCGACAAGGCCAATGAAAAAGGCCGCTCCAAATGCAGAGTAAATTGCTGCAGCATTTCAAAGGTGGAGGTAGAAAGTCTGGTTTTCTGAGTCTGACGTCTCGACGTATGTTGTGTTTTTGAGCGCGAGGTAAATTCTTGTTCTGTGGGTTAAAAATAAATGACACACGAGTTGGTGTAGTCAACGAGAGAAGTTGTCCGTCTCTGCATTCCTGCCACTTCTACAGTATATTTATTTACATCTTGAAATTCTCAGTTTACAGACTATGCCTATGTACTTTTATTTATCCTATTAAAGTTATGAATATATTTGGGCTTTGATTGTTCTAATTTCTTTTACTGTCTGTAAATTTATATTTAGATGTCCAATTTGAGTTAACCTGCTTGAGTTACTGATAATGTCTATTATGTAAATGGAATTGAGTCTTCTTCCAACCAGGTGTGTTTCTGGGCACTGCATAGGGAGATCAAGCTTATAGAAATTTTGCTATGACAGTCTAGATAGTATAACACTTGCAAACTCAAGTAAACATTGGTGTGACACCAAACAAACCTAGAATATTCCCAATGATAATAATTTAACAGATTTTTTGTGCAGAGAGCACTAATATTTATGTCATGACTAAATGTTGGTGAGCCACCTTTGATCCAGTGTAGTTCAGTCCCATTGATTAAATCAATACATGCAGCAGAATAATAATGGCTACAAGCAATACTATCTCTACACTGAGGCAACAGCATGTTGGTTAACTTGGACTATGTGGTCTAGATGTGTGGCTTTAGTCAATATTGTCAGAAATTACTCACAAGGAAGAGACATTCAAAAAATGTATCAGTGTATATTCTGTAAGACTTGTATAAATAAAAACACTGTTAGTAACATAATATTGATATTTGTGACTAGAAAAACATAATGCTGGTAAAATGTAATAACCAAGGTAAGATGGAGAAAAGTAATTTGAGGGCAATGGACTACAGAGTGATGACAAATAAGACTTATTTAATAGATGATCCAAGACAAACTGTTATATGTAAAGTAAACATTTATTTCAAAATACATTTCATTCTACATGTTCCATTTTATATGGGTGAAACATTCTCAGGAGTATTAAGCATTACAAGACAGTCTCACATTTGAAGAAGACCAATCCAGTGATTAGAAAAAAACAATCATCTTTGAACTGGAACACTAGTTTATAACAGGTGGATATTTAGAGAGCCCCGGCAGCTGTAATATGTCAGTACAGGTAAGATTCAGTAAAAGCAAAGGGTTAAGAAATCTAGTGAAGAAAGAAAGAAACTAGTAAAAAGGCCAGAACACATCATAAACTAGAAGGGCACTCGGCGAAGACCTCCGCCAAGGTTCGTGCTATTATTGCTTGTTCGTGAGTCGGATCCGGATCCGCTCCAAAATTTAATGGGTTCTTCCTTGGCCCATGCTACACCCGTCCACGAAGTTTCATGAAAATCGTCCAGTAGTTTTTCCGTAATCCTGCTAACAGACAAACAAACAGACAAACAGCACCGAAAACATAACCTCCTTGGCGGAGGTAATAAGTTAATTTCTTTGGTCCTTTCCAGAGACGTGTCAGGTGGTTCTTGAAGAGCAGGAGTTTCTGTAACAGAAGAAACTGCAGTAAGTATCTGCAGCTCAGTGTCTTACAGAAAACAGTTAGCATACATCATCATGATGATTACAGCACAGGGTGAAAAGTACTTAATTTGTGAAGCACTGGCTCCAGTAGAGGTGAAAAAGGTGCTACCAAGTCATTACTATCTGTGACCGATGTGAACCATCTCACATCGAAAATGCTCTAAATTAAGTTCAAAATAAATCTCCTCACCTGGTTAAGCACGAGTAAACCCTTGACATGGACCTGGCTAGCGATGTGTGGCATGAACTTGACTCATTGTGAGGAACACAAGATAACGTTCAACACAACAAGTGGAGCAACACGAGGGGAGCATAAATCACAAATGTAAAGTTTAGTCTATGATCTAGCGAACATTTCTATCTTTAACTAAGTTAACTTGCCTGATGTTAACCCATGGATGTGTTAGCTGACTCCGTCTCGTTATGCTAACCGTTATTACCGTTATTACAGCTTAGCTCAACTTTATCCAGACTGAATCACTTCACATCGGATGTAAGATTTATACAAATAAAGCCAATGTTCTGTGATTGAATAAATGATAGAGTCATACCTGGACGATGGTTTCCCTGAAGAGCCGAGTCTGTAGCAGCAACAGTCAATCAGAACCTAGAACCTAGAAAGCTGCACATGAACGCGCCGTCGTCACGGTCGCTACGAGAACGCCACTAGACTCGTTCATGTGGGCCAGGCGGGGCCAAGAAAGACACTACTGCGCAGGTGCTGTGGGCCACGGAAGTAGGAGTCGTAGAAACTTTTTCGGCATATGCGCAGGGTGAGCAACTTTCATTGGAATGAATGGGCCGCCATCTTTGAACGCCTCATCCATAGTTTAATACATCCATGGGGAAAGCTGATTAGCGTTAGCTAGAGCTTGAGCTGCTAGACCTCTGGGTTAGCCGATAGCATAGCATCGTTAACTGTTGATTCCATCTTTTACTTGACTTGCTGTATAATTGTTTTGTAACTCTGTGGGATGTTCTAAACATTTATAACAGTTTGCAATGGGATATGTTACCTCTTCACTTCACATAAAAAACACTACTTGTGTCTGTTGTGAAAACGTTCATACTTTCAGTCAGTTTCAGACCACTGTAGCTCACAGGGATGGGAGCATAGACTGTAAAAAAAGATGGGCGTAGTGAGTGTGACGTCACCCATAGCTTTCTGAAGGCCCGTTTTGAAACCTGGAGATTGGGTTTACAGTCGCCACCAAGTTGACATTTTTTGGAGCCAGCGCAGCCAGAGCGAAGCCGAGGGTCATCCGCAGAGCTGCAGCGCCGCCTGCTATTTGCCTGTAGTCGAAGACCTGTCGATCACTGGACAGGCGAGCTGTCAATCACTAGGAAAACAACCCCGTTTTATATCCGTTATATCCCGTTAATGACACAATTATTTTTAAAATCGCCATAAGAACACACATTAGAAGAAGTGAAATTAGCTACTGAGATCATAACCTCTTGTTGAAAAAATTTACTGACTTTATATTTTGAGTGAGAAGTTGGGTTATGGTCCCATTGACTTGCATGGAGTTGGGCCAGGTTTGGAGTCTTTTTGGAGCAAAAAAACGTGCTCCACATAATGCAAAGTGTTGAGAGTGTGTGTATGTTCATCTATGTTTGTTTGCATGTGTGTGTCTGTGTGTGTGTGTGTGTGTGTGTCTACACCTGCACCAGAGACGTCGTAGGCATCAGCCCAAGGATTGGTATGTGATGTCACCGTCATACGGAAGTGCTTCCGTCGGCTACACATACACAATTCCCCCATGTATGGAGCTGGCGTCACGTACCTATCCTTAGCAGTTTTATTCCAGACCACAGCAGAAAGCTCCGCTGCATTTGAGCTTTAGAAATGCTTGGGCAAATGTAGCTTTTGTGGATGCTACCGCACTACTTGATCAATAAAAGAGCTTCGCTACCACCACGCCACTGAGAAATATAGTTAAACTAGTAGCGCCGCTACTTGTAACGACGCTACTGCCCAACACTGGTAGTTCCTATGGCTGCCGTAAAGAGTCCATACTACTGATTGTTCCTTTAAAGTCCTAACCAGAGTTCGCTAGATTGTTACATTTTATTGCTTTCAGTTCATTTCACATTGCTAAATATCAAGCAGACCTATTGGACAGATATTTGGCAGTAGTACAAACAAATCAAACAAATGGCACTCAGATCAGAACTGTGCGAGTTATCGCTGTTAGTGACACACACCCAGACACACACACACACGCACACACACACAGGGGCCATTACAATACCCCCTTCCTGCATCCCACAGTGTATATCACAGCAACAAAGGCGATATGGAGCATTGTTGGCGTTTTATCACAACCTTCTCCTTGCTTGCTTTTCTTTGGTGTTCCACTCAACAATTTGTTCCATAAATCTGGACATAACCTCAGCAAAATCAATCACTTTGATTGCAAATATCACAATTTAAAAAAATCCTTGTGAGACTGATTTATAATGGCACTTTTCAACTTTATATAATGCTTTTCATCCTGATGTTACAGAAGGCATTTGGGCCCATCCCAGACCCTGCAGTTGGTGGCAGCATGTCAGTGACCACTGGAGTGACAGAGAATGGGTCTTTAACTTCAGAATGAGAAAAGGCACCTTTCTATATCTCTGTCAGATCCTTCAGCCCAGTTTGACTCGCCAGAACACTCACCATAGACAACCAGTTGCCACATGTGGCAATATGCCTGTGGAGGTTAGCTACCAATGTGGAATTTCGATCCATCTTAAATTTGTTTGGTGTTGGTTTATCCACAATCACCCAGGAGGTTGTTACAGCCATCAATAACTGCTGCTGGCATGATGCGCGGATTTTTGCAAACTTGTCTTCAACATCGAGGTAAGAATGGCACATTGTTCCGAGATGGACTCAAAGATTTGAAGAGGTAGATGTGCGTCTGCTCATCATAGGAGATGCAGCATACCCAATACTCCCTTGGCTAATGAAGCCCTTTCCCGAGCGTAGGGGAACAAACACATTTCAACTAATCGACTCAGTCAGGCCTGGTTGTGGATAAAATTTGTTTTGAAAAATACAAAATAAAGTGACAAAATATATTATATTCATTCAGTAATCTTTTCACATGAAGCAACCTCAGTAGTCAGCATTGTGGCAATGGCCAGGCATTAGGATAAGGCATCGTTGTACCTGTAGGAATCCTTTGAGGGGTTGCTGGGTGCTGGCCTGGAGGAGACACTGAAGAAAGCATAATTTGCATGAATTTGAAGAGCATGTTATTCATCTGTTGTTGTTCCATCATTGCCAGAAACTGACACTCTTCAGCATCTTCTTGTGCTTTCATCCAGTTTTGCAGTGCTGTATCTTCATCCTTTTGATGTTTTTGCTCTGCCTCCTTAAATTCCGCACGTCTTTTTTTGTTGTTGATCAAAATATGTCTGCAGCATGTTGTGCCTTACCCTTTCTTTTCTGACGTGCCCAGGAAATGGTCCCCGCTTTTGGGTGGCTCTTGCTCCCTTTGCCCTTTCCATCATTGCTCTGGTCATCAGTCTCGCTGTTCTGGTAATCACTGCTATGACTCCCTCTTCTTTGGTCCTTACTGCAATGACTCTCCCTGGTTTGGTCATCATCAGCATTTGGGGTATTCATGTTTGTGTTTTCCCCTCTAGATAGATATAGGCTAAATGGGCAGTGTTGAGAACTGTTGTTGACTGACTGACACTGTCACAATTAAAAACAGAAAACATATCCTTATGTAGTCTGAATTAATCAAATATAGCCCACACAATGTAAAAGCAGTGATTTTTTTTAAATCACTAACTAGCCCAAGGGCTACTCTTCCAGGAGTCCTACACAGATAAATAAAAACACACATTGATCATCCAGAGTGATGACAGATAAACTCACCATTTCTTCCATCGGTTTGATTTTGCAAAGATCCGGGCGAAGCCAGATTGCCAACGGATTACTTGATAATGTAGAGTGGGTTACTTGTTGGTCTGGTGCCCAGAGTCTTGTCCATGTCGTAGTAGTATGGGAAATCATCTATTACATCCAGAACTGCCACTTCTCATACTTTGTCACTTGTTGGCTAAAGATTTTAAACGTGTCTGCATTTTTGTGTGTTTTTTCTAGTTGTACCTTACTTTGGTCATCAGATATGTCAATGAGGTGCTTTACCTCATCATCGCTCCATGTAAGCCCACGACTCATTTGTAGCTAGAAAGCTAGGGTAAACTCTTTCTTCTTTGGTGCTAAAAACAACCCGAACAACCCGCCGTGAACCCAGAATACACTGCACACAAATCGTCATTTATTTCTTTATTCTTCTTTTCCTTTTTATGGCAAACTGAGCACCACATTGTGTATTGTTGCCACCTATCCAATTTTTCCCACGCCGCAGCTGAGGACAACACAAGGCAAATTCAGGTCAGGCAGTCAGTCAGTCAGTCAGTCAGACACCTGTCGCTTCGTGAGATGATGTGCTTCGTCAGATGGCCTCTAGAGGGCATTTTGACTGTGAGATGCAGTGCTTCCCATACAGAGGCACAAAATCAAGAGTTGCTCAGTGTATAGAAATGGATCTAAATCGATCTCGAATGCGCCTGATGTGCGCATCATGTCATGTTTGTCATGTGGAGGTGTACAGACAGCAGACCAGCAGAATTGAACTCAATCCACACAGTCGCCCGGTGTGAAAACAAAAGTGAAACATTCCACAGTTAGTTAGATTTGTAGACAGTAACACATCTTGTGCTGCCTTACACACTTTAACGGTAGGTAACGTTATTATCTTGTGGTATTTAAGTAACGTTAGTGGAATTAGGTAATTTAGCCGTGTCGCTGTGCTTCAGTGCAAAGAATTGAACACACGCCGTGGGTCTGTACAGGATCTGTGCTTGTTCTGTCTTTGGGTCGATGATGAGCCACCTATGAATTACAAAGAAATGTTTAATGTCACCGTCATCCCTGGAAACAAGCTGTCCAACAAATAAATCCTCTAACTTTACCTCCAAGTCTACATGTCTAAATCATTATCATTTAAAGGTTAACATTGAAAACATTTATTTTTCTTCTTCACCAAATAACAGGGATAGCATCATCTGGTGGTTAGAACCCAGTATTATCACACTGTAAGACGACATAACTCACTGACTCAGCTCACTCACCCAGCTTCATACTTCTTGTCAAACATCGAGAACTGATGTTGTATACTGTCTGTCTGCAGTGGGATTATACAGTATGTTGGTACTATATTGGGGTACTATATGTTGAGTACTATATATATATATAGTATATAGGGTTAGGGTTATATGAAAGTATATGAATACCACCCAATTAAAATGTCCAGTTTGGGTGCAGTCATTAGTCAATTAGACCAAATTATATTTCTACAAAATAATGTTACTTGTCTTACTGGTTTCTAACTTCAGGAACCCTTTCAGAGCAATCTCAGATGGTGGGTGTCATGGTGTGTGATTTGACATGGAATGACTCTTTTGTGGGAAATCCTTAAAGAAAGTTAGACTTTTGGATAGTGATGGAATCTGGACAATCTGCTCCTTTATGAGGAGCTGTGGGTGAGAACTGATGCTTATGCTTCTCTGTAATCAAGGGACAAGGGTTTTCAAGTGGGAGGGCGAGGTTGACTCACTCTCCCAACACCATTTGGCTGGAAGGACACCAAATCTGAAGTTGACCAACAACATGAAAACTTCATATGAAGATTTATGCTATCCAGGAAAATACAAACCACCACAAAATAAATACACTGAACTGAAGGTTCCAAAGACAGAGCAGGACGCACAAGGACGGATATTATTGCATTGCCCCCTCATATCAGATCCCAAGTCTACATACCATTTTACTTCTACTACCACTTCTCATAATGCCAGTGACTGCTCTCCATACCTGAGCATGTGAGTCCAACAGCCTTCCCTGGTAAGCAGGAGTTTCTAGCTGAGCCTGAGTTCCCACATTCCAGCAGCAGGGATTCATCGCCTTTACAGTGGAACTCTTTGGTCCAATTTGAAACCTCCAGCTCTCCATAGAGCGCCCCCCGGAGGACCGACGGAGCCCCACAACCAAGCTCCTTGCAGACCACCTCTGCATCCCGCTGGTCAAAGTCAGTCTCACACACTGAAGCCCACGACTGGTTAGACTTCACCTCCACTCTGCCTGAGCACAGACCTGATCCATTCACAAGCCTCACAGACACTGGGAGAGAAAAGACAAAGTAATTTACAGTGTTCATGTAAATGACACTGAATGGGAATAAGAGAAATAGAGGAAGAATACAAAAGAGCTGCAAAGAATGTTACCTGAACAGTTCACCCCAAGCATAAGAGAGGTAGTATCAGAAGTCACTGTTGCACAATCCTTCAGTGCTGACTCAGATCCAGAACAGTTAGTTGTAATGCCCCACACAGGTCGTCTGGTATGACTCCCTCTGACACCCGCTGCAACAGCAGAGCCACAGCCCACCTGTCTGCACACAACAGCCGCTGACTGTAGGCTCCAGCCGATAGAATAGTCCACTGGTTTCCACTTTCCCTGGTATTTCACCTCCACAGTACCAGCACAGTGGCTGCCTTTCACCAACCTGACATCCTCAGGTTCTGGAAAGAGGCAAGAGTCGGTGAAACCATGCCCAGAAACAATCTCCAGCCCCCTCACACCAACACAGACAAAACTTGTGGTAAGCCAGTATAACACTATAATAATTATTACCCTTATTTCAGCAATACAATATTTAAAAGGCTTTCATTATTACAAGTCATGTTAATACTTTGAATACCATTCCATCTTTCAAGCATGCAACAAATCAAGCTGGTTCTAGTCATTGCTTAATAAATCAAGTTAACTTTAAAAAACTGCATTGACCAGCTCACCAATTTATGACTGGTGAGCTTGTCACACAATAATAGTGTAAAAATATCTGTATCTGTTTGAAACTGATTATCTTTCAAATAAATGTAACCTTTTGACGCTGGCAGTGACACAGATTTTCTAGTTTTATTCTAGATTTGTGGTTTACCTTGTTCAGCCTGGAGACCTGAGGGGAAAAAGAAGAAGATAAATGATCATGTTGATTTGACCAGAGCCATCCATAGAGGTGCGTTTTCAAAGTTCTTCCAGCACATGACAGCTTTGGAAAACAAAAAAAACAAATCCCTAAAATGTACACACTGTGAACACATATTATTATTCAGTGACCTAAAAATAGATAATTTCACTAGTTCACAATAAGTGGATTCATTAAATTTTTGGACAATAGCAATAGCAATCTCGCTTGTTGCAAAGATCCTCACAATCGATTATTGGCAAGTATGTTTCTATCTGTGTTGCCTGCCTCCTGTTTAATCTGTTTGATTGGATCGACGTGCAAAAGTTGATTTCCATTCACGTAGGTTTGGAAACACATTGCACTTTGTTGTGTGGCCAAATGCGTCTTTGATCATCTCCGGAGGGATCAGATCTTCAAAGCACTGACGCACTTTTGCACTATCCAAATACAGTCCGATCAGCCAGGACGCCCGATGATGCCAGGTGGAAAGCAGGGTTATGAGTCATTCATGTGGCCGGGGACCTTTCAGCAAGGGGAAGTTTCACACGCAGTACATGATTACACACTGTTTCAGGAAAGAAGTTATTCTATATCAAGCCACAAGAAACTCAAATGCACAGGAGGCTGCTTACAGTACACACATTGAAGTTTATATCTGGTCTTAAAGGTTACATCTCAGACTGATCATCTGTAGTTCATTTTAAAATGATCTGTACTTTCCATGGTCTACAACTGTAACTGTGAGCTGGTTAATATTAGCAACTGCTGAAGTAGCATAATTTTCATGATTTTCTCTAACCCTAAAACTTTTATTATGAAGTTATTGAACCAGCAGAAGGAACCACCAACTACCAACCTCTCCTCAATAATACAGCACTGAAACTGTTGGATTCTACTTCAGCGTATTAAGTTTTTTCCCAACTCTTGCCTGTCCTACTTAGAAAAAATCTAACAAAATCTCTTATAAAATTCGCAAAGACAGCCAAGACTGTAATCTGTGATGCCTTTACTGGACATTTTCTTGAGCTGAAAAGTGTTGTGGACACATGAAAATACGCTGGGTGATGTTCTGGGGATATGAACCTGGTTTATGGTGCAGGACAATGTAATAAAATTCATTTGAGTGTAAAAGCTCTAACAAACATTTTATGACCCTGCAAAGCCAGTCGTGATCACAATCTGTACTCACATCAATACACACACACACACACGCACACCTAAGTCATTACAACCTGGCCCAGTAAGACTGTATGTGAGTTAATGAGGCGACTAAGTTTACTTTCTGAGCTCAACACACACACACACACACACACACACATACACACACATACAGCTGGGTGCGTAATGTGCCAGATGCCATTGGCTGGACACACAGTAGGCTAAATAGGAATGTAACCAAGCTTAGCACAATGGCATTAACATAATTGATGGCACCCGTCCTGTCCAAAAATATATTTTAACACAGATAGCCCAGCAGGCTAGTCTCTCTCTCTCTCTCTCTCTCTCTCTCTCTCTCTCTCTCTCTCTCCCTCTCTCCTCATCTATTGATACTACTATATGTTTCAATGTTTCAACCACAAAAAGTCCTGCAGAAACCTACTGGAGAAATCGCATCACTTTGAACCAAGCAAACACTTTAATTGAAATATTGCCTTAAAGTCACACTGAAATGAAAACTGACTTTTTTGTCTTTTAAGCTCATTCTGTCAAACCATACACCTATTTGACAATTTATGCCAGAAAATATTTTCTTGTATTTTTTGATCAAAATCTCATTACTTGTACTTCCTGAAAAAGTTCCTTTAGTGGTGACATCATTATGTACCAGGAGGCGTAAATATAAATTACAACCAATAAAACAGTCCCGCCCCTCTCCCTGTCCCATCAAATAAAACTGCCTTCCTCTGCCTAACTGATCTCCCATTGGTTCACACTTTTGAATAATCCCTCCCTGCGTTATGTCCCGCCCCCAATATCCTGTTTCAACATGAAATTCATAAAATTAAAGAAGCAAGATGTTTCATTGTAACTTTAGGCTGATTACCCACAGCAATCAGAGTATTGGTGTGCATATAAATGTATTCAATCTCAATTAAACTGTCAATAACACTCAAGAAACAGAGAAAAGAAGGTCGGTAACTTGAAGAAACTGTCTATGATATGATGGATACTTTATGCAATCTTAGATGACTTTCAGCAACTTTAGGTGCGCTTGATTTCCTGCCTGACACTCAAACAGCCAAGGAGCTTGTAAAGGGGGGAGAGGGAGGTGTTTATTTTTTTTTAAGTGGCTCTGGATAAGAGCAACATTTTTAGAGCATCTAAAATGTCAATGTAAAGTGGAGGAGGAGGTGGAGGAGCGTAAAGACGAGCAGGAAAAGGAGGAGAAAAAAGAGGAGGCGGGGCGAGTTAGGAGAGGGGGGAGGAGGAGGTGAAAAGGAGAGGAGAGAGAGAGAGAGAGAGAGAGAGAGAGGAGAGGAGACAGACAGAGAGGGAGGGAGCTAGAGAGGATGGATGGATGGAGAGTAAACAACAGTCTGGGTCATAATGACATGATGCAGCAGGGGAACCTGTCCTCCTGACCTGCCATTAGCACACACCCACACCTACACCCACACACACCTACACCCACACACACACACACACACACACACACACACACACACACACCTCCTCTCCAGCACATACACACAGATAAATACATACAAACACACATATGTATACACAGCCACACATGCTTTCTCTGCACTAGTACACACACACACACACACACACACACACACACACACACACACACACATACTTACAAATGCACACAGAAACATACAAAAATGCATGGACACACACACACATACACACACACAAACACAGACACACACTCTCTCTTTCTCTCAATCTTCTTCCTTTTTAGTACGTAAGCTCAAAATGTTCCTATTCATATTAATGCTCATATTAATCTATTACCCTGAATTTCAAATACATATACCAGATTTTTTCTTTTCTTTCCAATGTCATGAACCTTCCATTAGCGCTTGGCAAATTAAAAAAGACTGTTTGAATTGCTGGAAAGTTTAATTTTTTTATTATTTCTGCAGATAATAGTAACATAATGTAACTTAATGTCTATTATGGTTTGACTTCTCCAATTTCTCTTACATCAAGTCTCATATTCACTGCATTTTTTCCATCTCTTCTAATGTAAATGTAATGTACTAATTGCTTTGTGATGCACTGAAATGCTTGGGAATATTGGTTCTCTATCCATTCATGCCAATAAAGAATGCTTGATTTGAAAAACATACATGACAGGAGAGCAAAAAGGAGTGGGAGGATTCCTTGAGGCTTTGACATCTACCTACAGTAATACAGAATTAGCTTGTAATCATTCAGTATCTGCGATGGGGAAATACTAACATTGGTTAAAGGAATAGTTCACCCAAAAATTAAAATTTGGTCATTATCTACTCATTCTCATGCCAGTACAAACTCGGGTGAGTGTTTTTTCTTCATACAACTTACCTGGAGTTCTCCAGGCTCGCTGCTGGAGGAGCTTCTTCCAGTGAATGGGGAGTGAATGGGGAGCCGGACGTTCTGCTCTATGAGTCGAAAAATTATTATTATTTCATGAAAATCCGAGTCGATCGGCAGTACATTTACTTCCGCATTACCAAACCTCACGAGATGGAGATCTCACTGTCGCACACACAAACCTTGCGTGGCCACGGTGGCTTCACGAGGTTTGGTAATGTGGAAGTAAATGTACTGCCAATCGACTCGGATTTTCATGAAATAATGGATCAAATTTTGTTTTTTTTCGACTCATAGAGCGATCGTCAGGCGTCAGAAGAGTTTTATTATACTAGACAAGCTTTATGGAGTAATTTTATGGACATTTATTGCCCTTTTTGAAGCAGAACGTCCGGCTCCCCATTCACTCCCCATTCACTGGAAGAAGCTCCTCCAGCAGCGAGCCTGGAGAACTCCAGGTAAGTTGTATGAAGAAAAAACACTCACCCGAGTTTGTACTGGCATGAGAATGAGTAGATAATGACCAAATTTTAATTTTTGGGTGAACTATTCCTTTAAGAAGGCACATGACAACACAAACAGACAGGTTCTCTTAAAGCAATACACCAACTTTTTGGCAAGTGACTCTTTGATCAACTTGCTGTTGTGCGACAAAAACACTGGCAGCAGTTCCACCTCTGTGTGTCTGTAATTATTTAATTAACTTGCATTTTAACCGTCTACACCCGGTGTCTGGTAGCTCTTTCCTGGGAAAAATCCTCTCCTGCACAGGAAGTGATGCGTTTCATGTTTCCGGTTTGTTTGGAATAAACAGAAGAACAACTGGGTAGTTAGCATGAGCAGTGATAGCCAGCATGGCTGAACAGACAAAGAAAAGAAACTCAAACTGCATCAGCAGAAAATCCAAGCTCCACCCACACTGTTTGATTGATTGATTGATTAGTTCTTATTATTGAACTGAATCACACACATATGACTTGATGGGATAAATCACAGCAGAAAGTCCTTCTAATGTTTTCAATCATTGGAATTTTGTCTGTCTCTTTCTGTCTGTCTTTTCTTTTTCCTCTCTCTCTTTTCTTTCATCCCTCGCTTTGTATCTTATTTCAGAGGCTGCGGTTACCAAGGTAACTGACATTAATTCATACGGCCATCGATTCAATGCTCTGCTTATTAATCTTTAACTCAAGCTTGTGTGTCTGTGTGAGAGAGAGACAAAACTGTCAACTGTGCCAAAATGCTTGTGTGTGTGTGTGTGTGTAGGTGTGTGTGTGTGTGTGTCTGAGTGTGTGTGTGTGTGTGTGTCCTTTTCTTATTATTTCTAACCTTTATTAACGTTTATTAACCTTTATTAATGCCCTGCTTCTCTCACCTTTAGGCCACTGCAGTGTGTGTGTGTGTGTGTGTGTGTGTCTGTCTAGAGAAGACGAGATCTAGAGGATTCCCTGAGGTTTCGTCATTTCCCCACAGAGAGACGAAGAAGAAAAAGAGAGAAAGAAAGCAGGAGGAGAGAAGAAGAATGGAGGAGGATGCAGTGTATTCTTTGGGGGAGCAATAGGCTCACACACACACACACACACACACACACACACACACAAACTGCAGAAGGCACATATGTGGAGTGATATGATACAGCACACACACAGTAGTCCCCTCCTCTCCTTCGCACTCCTCTCCTCCACGCACACACACACACACCTGACTTCATTATCTGTGCTCTGCGATCAGAATGTCAGCAGCAACCATGGTAACAAGTAGAGAGAGAAAGAGAGAGAGTGTGAGAGAGAGAGAGAGAGAGTGTTGAGATTCACAGCCACTTCACACCAACGCATCATTAATGTCATTTAACTCGCTCCTCTGTGACACTTTCTATCCCTCCATCTGTTTTCCTCTTCCTCTCCCTTTCTCTCCATCTTAACTCCCTCTCTTTCTGTCTTCCCCTCTTTCTCTCTCTCCTCCCCCTCTATGCTTATCCGTCTTTCTTTCCCCTTCTTCTTCTCCATGTCTTTCCTTCTCTCTCTCTCTCCCTCCCGCTCTCTCTTTCTGAGTCAGGTTTTTATATAGGGCTTTGCTGATGACTCACAATACCTGGTTACTTCCCAATTTGTGTGTGTGTGTGTGTGTGTGTGTGTGTGTGTGTGTGCGTGTGTGTGTTTGCGCCCGTGCATTTGTGTATGCCAAGACTTATCTTGCTGCTTCACTGCAATACAGCTGCAGTGTGCAGTATTGGAGTCATAATGAGGGCTAATCGCTCACACACACACACACACACACACACACACACAGTTCCAAAGAGGTGTTATAGTGGGTTTGGCTCGGTTGGTTACAGTTTACAGTAATCATCCTGGTCCTAGGATAGGATAGTTTTGGATTTTTCATGAATTTTAATATGGTTTTTAATTGTTTCAATTTCAGGGGAATTTAAAACAACAAACAGTTGAGTTTTGTAGTTTTAGTAGTTTTTTAAAGGTGTAATGAATTTCAGAACAGGTTTTTGTATGTTAGCAACAGTTACTGGGTAATACAAACAATAAATCATAATTCTTTTAAAATTTAGTTACATTAATTATTTGCTGCATCATCAACTAACTTAAAGTTGGGACCACTTCAAAATCTACACCCAACATATTTTTTTTACCCTGCATATAAATAAAAAGATGAAACTAAAAACATTTCACATATTTTTTATTTAGTTTAGTTAGTTACAAGTAGATAGTTTAGTTCAGAATTTTTTGTTTTTATTTTGGTTTCAACAATTTTAACACCTAGTTTTCATCTTATTTAGTTTGCATTACTCCCTCTCACACAACGGAAACATGGAGGAAACATGGAGGAAAAGCCTGCCATTTTTCACCCAAAGCAGGTTGATGTAGATTTCAGATTCAGATCATGAAGCATTATCACCAACATCATCGTGATAAACTTTAGAAGAAACAGTAATCAAGATTTCAGCATGAAGACGGTCGTCAAAATACTTTTCTGTTAACTCATTTATTGAAGAGTCATTTTGTTGACAGGCTGTAATGTCATAAAAGCAAGAAGATAAAATGTATATCTTCTTCCTAGTATACTTGCAGTTATGTCATTTTCCCTTTCAGAGTCCCATTCACACTGCTATCTGACTCACCTGTGGCCCTTATATATACCCTTATATATTGAATGACAGTGCTTTCTATATGAAAACCTGGGGTTGCCTGTGCTTCATGAAGAGACTTGAGTGTAGGGTTTTGCAAAAAAAAAAAAGTGAAGCAAATCTGCAAGTTGTGTGAAAACAGCCGATTTGTGCTTCTAGGTTTGTTGAAAGAGTCTTTCTTTTGGTAGCTAATGTAAAGGTTTGGGAGAAGCAGTGTGTAAGTGATTGTGAAAAACTGTAAGACTACAGAACCCTGCTTCCCCTGTTGAGAGAGGGAAGGAAGACAGAGGGGAAGAGAAGAGAAGAGAAGAGAAGAGAAGAGAAGAGTTGATAAATGGAGTCACAGTGCCACCTGCTGGCCAGAAGAGCTACACCAACTTACCCAGGCAATAAAAGAAGTAATTTCATTTTGAGAGCGATATCACTGATGCCAATTTTTTTTGTACTATTGAACAGCGGAGAGGGCAGAGGAGCAGACATGGCAGATGTAAAAGCATTCCTCTAGTGCACAGCTTCTCATAGAGCGGGCCAGAGAAAGAAACAGGTAACCAAAGCAGCATTATGTAGCCAAAACACTCCCGAGCCCTGCAGTCAGGGACGCAGTGGAGCGAAAACCCACCTAAATTCACTTTACCTTTTTTCACCTTTTTTATTTGCAACATTCAAGAGTTTACCCTGCTTTTTAACCTGCCATGAGTCTTCATGAGGGAAGTTTATAGTTCAAACCATAGTAAGGAGTGTCAAACTGATGTAAGTTGTGTAAAGATAGGATACTTTAAAGCAAAATATGATTGATTTGTGTTTATATTGGTGGTTGTTTGCCTCATGATGACCACTGACTGCAGGTCATAGTTTGCCCACATTTTATTTGCCACTGCATCACTGCCTCCAAGTTAGGTTGAATTAAATATTAAATTCTGGAAAGTCAGTAGCCTAAAAGCACTCAAAATAAAAGGTAAATGTAACTTGATTTGCCTACCAAAACCACAAAATCTCTATTAGGTTGTAATAAAGATTAGCTTTTAAAATGCGGGTCCTGGGAGACAGAAGTTTGCAAACAAATGTCCTAATCTGAAGTCATTCAACAGGCCGATATCTTGTCTTTCCTTCTAATCCCAAAACCAAAAGAGGTTTGCTCTATTACAGAGCGGCACTTACACAACGTAATGCATTCAAATGACCCAGACTCTATAATGAAAACCCAATGTCCTCCAAGCATATCTGCTTTTATCTGGCAGCACTCATTGTCGGAAGCGGCGGTCATGACTTTTCCTGTTGCTATGAGACTATTGGAAAAAACAAAATGTTTGAAAGGTTGAAAGGTTTTTAACTTCGGCTAAAGAAAAGGAGGCACGCGCTATAAAGCCAGCCAGGTGTTGGATATGAAGCCTAAGTGTTTTTGCACCACTTCAGTCTGAAAGCTTGACAAAACTTTTTCCCGCTGTAATACCAAAGCTTTGACAGGTTTTTTTCCCCATTACAGACGTCAATATCAGAGCAGCACTGTATACATTGTGCATGTAATTTAAAGTGGAACATAACATAATGTAATTTATTATCTGCAGGGGAAGTCACTACAGACCTTACTCCACTCCTGCATTTACGCCACGTCCAAATCTTCCAAAGCGGTGGCTAGTTGAGAGCACGTGACAGTATTTCACCATTAAGGAGCTTCAGAGTTCCCCATTACACCCTAATGGAAGCACTTCTTTCGCACACATACACACCTGAGTTCAGACACATCACCCTAATACAGGTCAGAAGTAGAATTTGAGCTTTATCATGAACCCACTGTAGAAAAAACGACATTATTCTGTAAGATTTAGAACCACTGCGCTAAGCATTGCTGTCTATGTTTTAGGGCTAAGGTTAAAATTAGGATTAGGTTTAGGTTAGGGACAGAGTTAAAGGAATAGTTCGCCCAAAAATCGTTTGCCGATCGTTCGGCTTCAGAACACTTGGATTATGATGCATGAGCTGTATGGAGAAATTTCATTTCAGTTGTTTTGGAGAAGGCTGCTACGGAGTTGTGCTGGCAATCTCCCTGTGTGTTATATGGACTAACAAACTTCACCTGTGTTTCAGATGGCATGAGGGTGCGTAGATAATGACAGAATTTTCGTTTTTGAACTATTCCTTCGTATGACTTTGTACACCGACGATTACTTAAAGACGAGATGAAATGAAAAATGCCTTTTTAACCCTTTTAGATCACATCCCCGGTCATACTGTGCACCTATTTAACAATATATGCCAAAAAAAATACCAAAAATCAATTTCATTGTATTCTTATATCAAAATTCAATCATGTTTTCTTCCTGTAAAACAAAATATGCCGTGTGCTTACGTAAGCATGTCCGTAACTAATTTCAACCAATAATATCATGACATCCACCCATCAATCAATCTTCAACTTTTAGCGCACAGAGCTAAGAGGCTAAGATTCATTAGTTAGCTAGCTAGCAACAGCATGGTACTTCGGTGTGTCTTCGGGTGTTATGACACACCCACTTTTCAACGTTCAAATCAAATTCCTCCCAACGTTATGTCCCGCCTGTCTTTCCTGTTTCACTCGGAAATACGTCACGATACGGAAGTTAGATACTCTCGAAATGCCGTTTCATCTCGACTTTAAAGGTCCCATATGGTGTAAAACAGGATTCCTCTTGCCTTTGTGATTATAAAGGAGTTGGATGTGTTATCTAAACATGGTGAAAGTATCAAAACGCCTCTAAACGAGCCGTTTGGACTTCCGTAACTTTGTGGCGTCACAAAGGTTCGCTCATTATCATTTCTGTAAGAAATAATAGACTAACAAAGTGTTTTTTTCAAAGCGGTTGTCATTGTTTATTACCAGAGAGTTTTCCCTACCTGTAGCTGCCGGGCTGCGGTGTCTCACGTTTCACTCTTGAAACGGTTAGCCAATCAGAACAGAGGGTCGTTAATATGAATGAGCCTTAAAGACACAGCGACAGAAACAGCCTGTTCTTGGTAAGGCTCAGAGAGATGCTGGAAAATGAACGTGTAAAAATGGATTGAGAGACATAAAATAAAACACTGGAAAGTAGAGAATATAGGACCTTTAACATACCTTAGCATGCGCACTGGACAGAGCTACGGAGATTATTTTGGGGCCAATCCTCTCATTAGACATTGGGTAAGGTGACCAATGGGCCGAACTCCCAAAAAAGGTGGAGTACTCCTTTAAGGAAGTAAAGGGAAGAAGTCTGGAGTCTGGAGTTTAATACTGAGACACAGTCCCCCATCCCCCCCAGTAAAGTTAACCCATATCTTCCAATTTACCAGTTTATCATCCTCTCCCATCTGCCGTTAAGCCTCGACACTTCCCAGAGTATGAGAGAGATGATTGAAGAAATGATTATGTTTGGCTATAGGCCTCACATCCTCCCCTCACCTCCACTTTTCTCCTCCCTTCTCATTTCTTTTCTCCTCTTCTTCTTTCCCCATCTCCACTCCAACCAATTTTTCCAACCTCCCTCGCCTCCTGTCCTTCTCTTTCCTCTCTCTCTCCCTCCAACCCATCTTTCCCCATCCCTTTCCTCCTTTCCCCCCCACCGCTCTCCTCCTCTTTCTCATCACCTCTCCCTCTTCTACTTTATTTCTCTCTATCGGCCCACCTTCGTCCCCAAAGGAAGAAACCGAGGCGATGTTACAATAGGTTGGGTGTTATTGCTAGGTGGATTGGAGGGCCGAAGGTCTCACACATACACACACACACACACACACACGCAAAGGGATTCATAAGGTGTCATGTTATTGGTTTGCTCAGAGTAGCTCCTATATGAACTCCCTGCCTCTCTGTGATGTTGGCTCTGTGCGTGTGTGTGTGTGTGTGTGTGTGTGTGTACACAGAAAGAGAAGGGAGAGAAAGAGTGTGTATTTTAGAGAAGACAGGTAGCTGCTCAGCTACAGTATATCAGCTCCATCAGATGTGAAAGTCTACTTGTCATTGCATTTTTGTGTGTTTATACAGTATGTTTGTGTGTGTGTGTGTGTGTGTGTGTGTGTGTGTGTGTGTGTGAGAACTGTGAGCTCCATCAGCTAAGGGGAGATGTGTCTGTGTCTTCCTCATCCTCAGGCTCTCTCTCTCTGGCCTCAGTGGGCTAAATTCTCCCTTAGGGCCAGAATACAACTTGGCAGGAAATCTTACAGTGTGTGTTGCCTCTAACTCCCATTCTCTTCCAGCTGCTAAGAGATAGTCTACCTGGATACATTCTACACGCTAACGTGTGTGACTTCTTGTCATTGTTCTCAGGTGGGTAAACTGTTAAAACTTGGTAAATATTCAGTAAAATGTTATAAAATGCAAACAGATTAATTCATGAACCACTTGAGTAAAACTCAAGACAGCTGAATGAATGAGAAATTCGGTAAAAGGTGTTATTTGTAAGAATTACCCACTCGTTTTAGTATGCTAACGTGTAGCCTAGCTTGCGATGCTAGAGAGGTTTAGCCAGATGGCCGGGTATTCTTTTATATCAGTGGTCTTCAACCGGGGGTCCGCGTCCCCTAGGGGTTCCGCGGAGGTACTGCAGGGGGTCCGCCAATTTTCGTCAAAATAATTTATGTAAAAAACTTAAAAATGTATTTTAGACAAAAATAATAATATTGAGTAAACTCCAAGTATTAATAGGCAATAAGATACTTTTGACATAAACGATTTACAAAATGAATGATTCCCATGCAACCACGGTGCGTGATGCAGAGCCTACACGTGACCAACCGCCATTGAAAAAAATTAGCTGGCTTGCTAGCAAGCTAAGTGTTGGCTAAAACGCAGTTCGGTGCTAAAATAATTAATAACTAGCCTACTACTAGGTTAATATGTGAAGTAGAATGGATCCTTTGTAACAGTAACTAGGCCTCGAGCTCGGGATCCTACCGTTACTCCTTCCACCTCGTCTGAGACCACAGGTGATGGGGCTGCCCCAGCAGCACCTGCCCCAGCGGCAGAGGGTAAACGCAAAAGAGAGAAGTCCCGAAAATATTCAGAAACCTACCTAAAATTTGGATTTACCTTCAAAGAAACCGAAGGGATTGAATTGCCGGTGTGTGTTGTTTGTACGGCGACACTCTCAAACGAAAACATGACGCCATCAAAGCTGCAGCGACACTTGGAGAAGAATCACGGCCACTTGCAAGATAAAACACTGGAATACTTTCAGGCTCGTCTGAACTCCAATGCCAACAGACAATGATGAGAAAATCAGCGAAAGTTGGAGAGCTTGCTTTGAAAGCCTCACATCAAGTTGCTCTTCGCATTGCTCAATGTAAAAAACCATATATAATTGCAGAATATTTGTGAAGAAGTGATATGTGCAAGACAATGGGCCTCATGCAAGAACCACTCGTACGCACAGATTCGTTCGTAAATCACTCGTACGAGCGATTTACGAGAACTTGCCGCATTCACCAATTTTCTCGTATTTAGAATTTTCTCTTACGAGTGGTCCAGACCGGTCGTACGAGTCACGTACAATCAAAAAGCAAAAAAATAAACTTTGTTGTTGACTAATGGATTGTATCTCTGTCACTTTGAAGAAATGTTGAGTTTGAATATATAAATGACTCTGTAAAGTAATGTATAATCATGTTGAGATTAACCAGTACAGTGGTTATAGTCATAGGAAAAATAGCAAGGGAGCACTGTTGGCTTTTTCAAAAGAAGGTAGTGCGTAATTTATTTTACCAGAGCCGCATAAAATCTCATAAGTAGGCTATCCATCTGGGTTACATAGTAGCCTATAAGTGCGCTCAATACAAAGACAAAACAAAAAACACTAATTTGCCAGGTTATTTGACAAACATTCAGATGAGACAAAGGCAAGGTTAGATTGTATTGGGGGGAAATACATTATAGAGGGAGATAAATCTGATTTCTAGGCTATTTTACTCCAGTTGATAACGTTAATGTGGGTGCAAGTGAATTTAAACTTTAAAAAGAGAAATGGCTTTAGGTCTTACCAGGTTGAGGTGCAAGTCGCTGTCCAGGGCGACATCGCTGAACACCTGACAGCTATATCGCCAATTATGGCAGCTATAGGTCTATTCTTTCATCTGTCTGTCTAACGGAGAATTCCTCCTGGCCCTCCTGTTATAGTCATGGATCGCCTTGCTTTTTGCATCTAATTTCATGTCAAGCCATTTATTTTTATTTTTATTTCTGTGACTGTGCCCTAACGACAAATCACTATAGTCCTATAATATTCCTATAATACTTCGATATGGACTTAGAGTGTCTGTGGTACTCAATAGTGAGTTTATACTGACCTTATCATGGTATTTTTGTCTTCTGTAGTATCACTATAATATTCCTATAGGGAATTCGCTTTGTTGGGATATTTATTTAGTATTCATCTAAAATGTATAGGAATACTATAGTTGATTTTCGTAAGGGAACGCACAACACACCACACTGCATTAACAGCACAAGTTATTTTCTCCCATTCCTTGGCTTTAGCAGGACCTTTGATTCCACTATTGAATTATATTAAATATTATATGCTTTGGTTGACTTATTTCTGATAGTAGGACTTCAGTCTCAGAGCTGGTAGACTTCTCCTTAGTCTTCCGTGTCATTTTTATGAATGAAGCTTCCCGACATATGGGCCGGACGCCTAACCTTATATAGTATTATAGGGGCGTCAATTATGCTAATTGACTATTCTCGTGAACGCGCATTCATTTAGAACAGGTGGAATTCATCATGTTTACGCAGGTCATTTACGACTGTTTTCTGAAGATACGAGCGTTTGGTGAATCTGACGTGGCACACTCGTACGAGTCCACCTCACGAAACTAAAATTGGCGGAGGCGTTTGCATTACAGTTGGATGAATCTGTGGACATGTCCAAAGATGCACAGCTCTTGGCATTTGTGCGTTTTGTTGACCAAAACGAAATGTGTGAGGAATTTTTGTTTTGTAAGAAGCTTCCTGAACGCACAACAAGTTCTGAAATTTTCAAAGTGATTGATTACTTTTTCAGAGAAAATTACATAATCTGGGCAAAATGTGTTGTGATTTGTACTGACGGTGCGCAAGCTATGACTGGTCAAAAAAGTGGACTGATTGCGCTTGTCAAAAAAGTCGGCCCACAAGTTCTGTGGACTCATTGCATGTTACACAGAGAATCTCTCGCTGCCAAAGAAATGAGTGCTGAATCTGCTGACGTGGTGGACACTGTTGTGAAGGCTGTCAATTTTATTAAGAAGAACGCGTCTCTTTGCTTCTCTCTGCGATGCTACGGGAGAGGAACACAATGCGCTCCTTTACCATTCTGAGGTCAGATGGCTTTCTCGTGGATCAGTATTGGCACGCGTGTTCGAGTTACGCACAGCTATCCACAAGTTTTTAGTTGGTCAAAACCGCGCGGAGCTGGCTGCGGATTTCAATGACAATGTCTGGGTCACTAAACTGGCATATCTGGCAGACGTTTTCTCAGAGTTGAACAGACTGAACGGTTCTATGCAGGGCTGCAATACACATGCCATTCAGCTGTATGACAAGATGGAAGGCTTTCTAAAGAAAACAAAAAGATGGAGAGAGCGAATCAGGGGAGGTAACATTTCCATGTTTCCGTCAATGGAGGAGTTGGCTGATTCTGTGGTGCTCTCACCTGACGTGAAATGCGCAATTGTTGGACACTTGGAGGCACTTGAAAGTCAATTTGAAAACTACTTTTCTGAGGGGGAGTCCTGGAGAAGGGACAAGACATGGATACGGTTTCCATTCAAACACAATGCATCGGACGGCTCAAACTTGACAGCCTCTGAGGAAGATCAGCTGATCGACCTATCCACAGACAGTACGCACAAGAATGTGTGTGAGTCAAGGCCTCTCATCCAGTTCTGGATCTATTGCCAGAAAGCCTTCCACCAGCTGACAGCAAAGGCAATGGTGAGCCTTTTGCCTTTTGCAACAACTTATCTTTGTGAAAGTGGATTCTCCTCCCTCACCTACCTGAAGAGTAAATATCGTTCAAGACTGCAGCCTGAGGATGATATGATGCTCTGCCTGACAACCTTCATCTCCCCCAGAATAGACAAGCTGTGTGTCACTCACCAGGGTCAGTCATCTCACTGAGGTAGGCCTGTGTGTCATCCTGAAGCTAAAGTTAAGCTAAATGTTTCATTGTAAAAAAAAAAAAAAAAAGTATACGCCTCAATCTATAATAATAATGATAATAATAATAATAATAATAATAATAATAATAATAATAATAATCATCATCATCATCATCATCATCATCATCATCATCAATAATAATTATGTATAAACGTTTTAGCAACCGTAAGCATAATAACTGAGTATAAAAATAGGTTAATAAGGGATTATAAATATGTTATTATAGGCCAGGTTTAAAATGCAACACAGTTTGGTTTTTTTTAATCTAGGGAGTCCCTGCTCTGTTTCTCTATCGACCAAGGGGTCCTTGGGCTGAAAAAAGTTGAAGACCCCTGTTTTATATGGTAGCTGGTTAGCTAGGTACTACAGTCTTTTAGTTTAGACTTTGACTTGAGCTATGATACCTTTTGTTGTTATTTTCTTTGTGTTGTGTGTGTTGTGAAATGCGAAGTGTCCAGTATTTAAAGTGAATTTAGAGTTAATGGAGAGTTATCAGTACAACATAAAATCATTACAGAAATTGGTAAAGCCATGCTGGTGATTTATTACATTCATGATAAATGTCATGGTGATTTTGGTTACATATAAACCAGGTAGCTATGTATAGAATGAGATATGAAGCACTATCATTGTTCTGTGATAGTTGTTAATTGAAGCACATTTCTAATGCAAATTGTGAACCTTGTATAAGTTATAGGGAACATTTATTGCATTCTAGTTATGTTTTAGTTGTGTTATGGTCATCATTGAAATGTGAACAACATATATGCAGAATATGTGTAGATGCAGCTATTGGAACAGAATTCATGTGCAAAGAAAAAGTGATATTACACACGTATTTGCATTTTGATTGACTATCTCAGTATAATTGCAATACATAGTATTGGACAATTTTGAGTAATGTGTTTTGAGCCAGGATACCTGAAGAACATAAAGAGATATGTTATTTGAAATGAAGATACATGATAAAAGAAAGAGTAAATAAAACAGAACATTCTACACGCTAACGTGTGTGACTTCTTGTCATTGTTCTCAGCCGTCCTCAGGTTCCAATCCTGAGACCGGTAACACAAGCAAGTCTCAACTTGACAGAGCATGGGAGATCCAAGGTGTATACAGGAATACAGACACTTTCTAGTTCGAGCCTTAGAGCGCTGCAGTGAAATGAAGCTCCTGCAAATGTTCCAGCCCTGCAAATCTGTTCACATTTTGTATAACGTTTGTTCATTTTGCATTCATGAAGAAAGGGTGTAATTATTGTGCTTATTGATTCAGGCTTTATTTATTCTATTTGTTAAACCAGGGTTGATTTGATTCAATAAACCTTTTACCATAAGCTGCAAGCCTATACTGCGTCAGTATCACAGAGCTTGAGGCGAGAGGATTTGCAGCAAGGACCAAAGCAGTGGAAAACTGGCATTGCAGCTGAATGAAGTTGTCACTCACACCACCACTAGGTGGAACTCTTTTACAGTGGTTATAGTTGAATTAAACTGTTTCAGCCGAAGTCCATTAGCTGTTTGAGGTTAGCAATTGCAAACTTTTCTTCTCCACTAAAGGTAGGCTAAGCTATGTTAGTTCATATCATTTAAGGGGCTATATTAAATTAAGTTGATGATGCTTACCAGCTAGGTTTGCTAATATGCTGATTTTGATGAGAAGAACTAGCGAGAGAAGCACAATCTTTGATAATGCTATGTTAGCCTCATCGCTAACATCAGCTTTCCATTGAGTTTTGCCAATTTGCTAAGCAATCGTGCGACAGACACATCTGCACAGTTCTCAAGCAAGTGTGACACACTTTACGGCCTGAATGCCCGGACTTGCGTTGTCACCATAGCAACTAACCCTTAAAATGCCATAGTCACCATTTTATGGTGTACCAGCCAAATGACCATAGCAAACAGTGGAAGGACCATCCATTCAAGTTCTGTGGTCAGTATTGAGTTGGCTATACTGTTATTGTTGATGCAGTGGCAGCTTGTAATGTATTTATTCATATGTAGTTGGAGATTTTGTTTCAGTGAATTGGATAAGAATATTGTAAAATAGGCCTAAAAAATAGGCCTATAATAATAACAATAATAATAAAATTATTATTATTATTGTTATTATTATAGGCCTAGGTGGTTAGTAGGTGGTTGCTATGGTGTTAGGAGTGGTTGCTAGGGTGTTACTAGGTGGTTGCTATGGTGTTTCTAGGTGGTTGCTAGGGTGTTACTAGTGGTTGCTAGGGTGTTACTACTAATGTTCATTGTTGTCAGCAGTATATAGCTCTTATAATGTAGGCTGCTTGTTCATAGCTTCATTACTGGTTGAGTAAAATAATTTGTTAAACTCTCCAAAAAATTCAAAATAAAAAGAATTGCTCCTCAAGATGTTTGGTCCAGTAACTCAGTAATAAGCCCTTTTCACATCATCATGGTAACAGCTTCTGTATTGAGAAACAGGTGCATTACAACTTCCTGTTGCCAGCTCTGGCCTTCACTAAATCTCTCCACAACCATGCTAAAATGAATATTGGTGAAATACAAAGACTATTTCTATAGACTCCTGGATCTAAAGTTACCTCTTCGCAAAAATAACATAGCCACAGGAAGCTGTAATGCACCAGTTTCTCAATATGGAAGCTGTTACCATGAAGACGTGAAAAGAACTAGCTTGATTACCTCTCCCCTCCCCCTTTCATTATATGATGGAGGAGTTGCATTGTGATGTCATAATAGAGGATTCCACTATATCTCTGCACACACAACTTGAAGACGTTCTTGCCATCAGATGCCAGCGACATGGTAAGTAAGCATTTCTCTTCATTTGTAAAACTAAACATAGCAGGATTTACCTTCTGTGTTCAAGTACCGCCTATGAGATTATTTTTGCTATAAAATGGTGTAAGAAAATATGTTTGTGGTTACTTTCTTTCTGCTAAGTTGCATGTAACATTAGGGTTATTGCTGACTTTCTGATTTTCTAAGGCAGTGATTCTCAACCTTTTTCATATCAAGGACCCCTAATTTAGTAGACATTAGGCCCATGGACCCCCATTTGATGAGATTTTGTCTCTACTACCCAAATCTGAGAATATTTTTATTGTTAGATATGATTTTGTCCAGAATTCCATGACTATCTGTATTATTGGTAGAGAGATAACAGTGATGATCAAAATTCATTCAGTCATTCTTCTACATTCTCTAATTGTGTTAACTTCTTGTAAATGAAATAATGGTGAAGTTTAACAATTCATCAATTTGCTGGGGACCCTCTGGAACCCCCTCAAGGACCCCTGGTGGTCCCCGGACCCCACGTTGAGAACCACTGTTCTAAGGCACTGGCAAAGCCACTGGTTGAGCTTAGTCACAATGTGCCTGACTGCTGGGTACAGTAATAATTGTGAGGCCCATTTCCTATTACTGAGAAATGATAGTGTTATTTCTCTCGTTATTTGATGTGGCGGGAGAGCAGAACTGAGCAGGGTTGGCAAATTCAGAGCAGGCAGAGGGTTGAGATTAAGGTTTCCAGTGGCACAGCTGTATTCATACCATGTATTAATGCTCGTGGCAAAAAAGAATCAAACCCATGTGACCGTTCCAAATGTGGCTTTGTACGTCATGTACCAGCGGTGTGTCAAAATGATGAAGTCTGGCGCCACATGCCAGCACAGCCATGCATGCTGCTGCTTTCTCCTGCTTGAAAATGAATTAGTTTTGCCACCTACAGGAGCCCACTGATGAAGGCAGCCACCTCTCATCAATCCAGTTGTGACTACATTTAGATGACACATAGGCTATTTATTCATGTGATTACCTACACTGAATAACTTTTATTAACATTTGGACAGTTAATTGCTGGCTGATAGGCCAAAGCGTTGCACATAAACAATTACACCGGCTCTTTATTTAAGCTTAATGTTACTGAACAAATTAAATACTCATCAAGGGCTATCACATCACCAACTCAGGGGCTAGAAAATGGGTTGCAATAACCTTTATCAGCAGCTTCATTTATAAAAGCCTTTCCAAAAGTCAACACAAAATGATTGCAGAGGCACAAACGTGAGAAACAGATTGAGAAACATTGGGTAGTGCATGTTTCAAGTTATAAATGGCAGTCGTTCTGAAATTCAATAACCTTATTTCCCCCGCAACTTTCAGAAACTGCCATGAACGGTTGTTAAAATGCTCATTATTTGCCAGCTTGGCATTTAATTTCTCAGTTCGAGGCATTATTTTTTTTTAAATGTCAAAAAAAATTGGACTAAGCTTAAGCAATCAACCTGAAAAAATGGAGAGCGGCTATTATCAGTTTCACCATTACTTATAAAAGTTAACATGTCAGAATGTGAGAACTGAGGCTGTGGGCTTTGCTCTGCATCAACCAGATGAAGTGGAATTTGGAAGACCGTGAAGTCATAGTGGACACAACAAAATTATTAAAGGTGAAATGATTAAGTAGTTCACCCAAAAATGAAAATTCAGTCATTATCTACTCACCCCCATGCCAGTAGAAAATCGGATAAAGTTACCTGTCTTCAGACCATGCTTCAGACTTCAAAAAAATAACAGAAAATAACCACATAATGGCTCCATGCAGCTCTCCCAAGATAACCCAAGTCTCTTGAAGCCAACAGCTCCCAAATTTACTTGAAAAGACCAACATTTACACCATTATTTAGCTGAAATCGCCACTCTGTTATTTCAAAATACGTCACACCTCGATAGGTAAGACTAGCTCGAATTAGCAGAAACAAGACTTCCGGTTTGGCCGTTTAGCCTTCAAAATAAAAGCGTGAGATTTTAGAATAGGTCGAAATACTGTTTTAAACCAATTACTTTGTATTTAATCATCAAATTAAATAAGTCAGCACCCATATTAATGTTCGAGGCCAGGTGTGCGCACACCTGACGTATTTTGAAAATAACAGCTAGAGCAGCGATTTCAGCTAAATAATGGTGTAAATGTCGGTCTTTTCAAGTCACTTTGGGATCTGCTGGCTGCAAGAGACTTGTGTTATCTTGGGAGAGCTGCATGGAGCCATTTTGTGGTTATTTTCTGTTATTTTTTGAAGTCTGAAGCATGGTCTGAAGACAGGTCTCCGGCAACTGCAGTTGTTTTGGAGAAAGCTGCATTGTACTTCTTCCGGGGATCTCCACTGTTTTATGGACTAAGAAACTTTACCCGATTTTCTATTGGGATGGGGGTGAGATAATGACTGAATTTTCATTTTTGGGTGAACTATTCCTTTAAGATGGAGCAGGTAGAGTTCAGTTGTTAGTGATGCTGAGAAGGAGACATGGTAAGAGGTTCATATTCTCCTTTATCAAAACATGGGATCAGGTTTGTTAGGGAAAACATAAGTTGTAGCCCTTTAAATTTACAATTTATGCAGCAAATTATTTTCTTGAAAAACTACCCATGTAGGCAAATATTTTATGATTACTTCCTTTCAAATGTCACATGTAGTGTTATTACTGGCTTCATAATTTTACACTGATACAGTAAATGGCCAGTTTCCATAATTGCCTTTGTTTTGAATTAACAAGCAGTAAATGAATACAGTGTAGTTAAATTGAATACATTGCAATACTATAGGGATTTAGTTACAAGTGTATACATTTTTTTTTAGTTCCACTTTTTATCATTTTGTCACTGAAACCTTCAAAGGAAGCATCTAACTTGGATCTTAAAACACATGTTTTCTTGTTGCTTTAAGTAAGAGAAGTATTACAAAGGTAGTATTGTAATATGCACAAATAAAAGTGCATTCCTGGGATACCATGCCTCAATTCTCTGTAAAAATAGGAGCCTACATTGACATTCTCTATAGAGAGAAAGACAGATTACAGTTATGGAATTTAAACATTTATCATAACATCAGACAGTGAAATGGTTTTGTCCTTTTTGCTGAGCTCAGTGCCAGTGTTCTATAAAGTACTAATCTGCATAAATCAAAGCATTTTTTAAAATATCCTATGTTGCTTATGTTTAGAAGTTTGCATATGTGCATGTTTATATGCTTGACCCACAAACTACTGTACAAATTCATTGCCATGCAGATATACATGCAGGGACACAGAAGCATACACTATGCAAATATATTGCAAAAGACACTTTCTTCTTCAAACTGTGACTAACTGCTGCCCTTATTTCCACAGGACACCACTAAGAAGAAATGCTTCTTGAAGAAAAAGCCAAACAACAATGCTGATAAGGTGAGTACATCGTCTTTCACTAGCTGATTACAATTTCAAAATCCACCACATACAGTAGATGTTCTCATGTATAGCACATCTATATTCTATATCATATGCCTTGCCTGCTCATTCTCAGGTAATCTGCACAATGAAGGCTGATTTTTCAAATATTGGAAAGACAATACAGCATTCCCACAAAGAGGAAGTTAGTTCAAAGTGGTTGTTGCCACTTTGAACTAACTTCCTCTTTGTGGGAAGAGCTTTGATTTGACCCAAAAACTCCAGCATTTGAGTGGTTCCAGACCAAATCCAACCTACACCTGCCCTACAGTGGCATTTTAAGAAACCGAATCCATTCAAATCTTAAAATATATGAGCCCATCCTAACCCTAACTCAGGGATAGAATCAAGTGGTTGGAACATGTGTATGAATGTCTATCCATGTACACTGACTAAGAGTAGACAACTTATAACTTAGTCTATATTTGAAGTATAGGGATTCATGTTAACATTATATGTCTTCTCTCTCTCAGCAGGAGCAGATTGAAAAGAGCAAACCTATCTTGTCCTTTTCTTCTGTGAAACACATACGTGATGAGGATATAGATGGGCCAGAGGAAATTATCATGTTCCTCTCCCCCGCCAATTCCCTCACAAATATCGACAATGTGCAAAGTCTGCACTATTCATCATCAGACTTGGTTCCAGGGGACTCTCAACTGGAGTTGCTAGCACCATCCACCAGCCAAGACAGTGCTGAGGAAGCCCGATACTGGCAATTGGAATCCAACTATGCTGAGTCTCATATTGCTTTGGAAGTCCAGGATCACAACTTGGTTGATTCAAGTGAACTGGATGCTCTGAAGAAACTCTTGGAGAACGAGAGAAAAGACAAAGCTGCTCTAGGAGAAATACTGGAGAAAGAAAAAGCTGACAGGACTCTTCTTCATGATGCACTGGAGAAGGAAAAGTCATCTAAAGCTGCTCTTGAAGAGGCCTTGAAAAAGGAAAATATGGCCAGGGAGGCTCTTGAGGAAGCTTTGAATAATGAGAAATTATCCACAGCTACTCTTAAAAAAGATTTGGCCAAGGAAAAGTCAGCAACAATTGCTCTTGAGAAGGTATTGTGTACGAAAAAATCTGACAAGGCAGCTCTCCAGAAGTCTCTGCAGAAGAAGAGGCTCGACATTGCTAAACTTCAGGCCACACTTGCGGAAGAGCAGTCCAACTACGCACAATTCCGACTAAGAGTGGAAGCACTTACATGTGAGCTCAAAGATGGCGAGAAAATAATGAAGCAGCTCAAGAAGGACTTGGCAGACTCTGTTACCAAGCAGAAAATGCAAGTCAAAGCACATGACAAGCTGGTTCAGCAGAAAGAAGCTAAAATCCGGGAGCTTCAAGACCACATCATTGAACTTCAAGACAGCCTCTTAAAAATCAAAACTGACAAGTTCAAAGTCCAGCACCTCCAAAGAGAGATTGAAACCAAGGACAATCTCCTGTTTTCATTGAAGATGAAAGCAAACCAGATGGCTTCAGAGCTAACTGAAGAACAGAACAAGAGCTGGGGTCTGCAGAATGATATTGCAGATGCTCTATCCCAGCAGCAGAAAGCAGAAGAGGAAAGTATTTGCCTGACTCGTGAGAACAAGGCAAAACTCAAAGAAATCCAAGAGATTACATCCTCTCTGATGACAGAAAAAGCCAAAAATGCCCAGCTGCAAGGAAGACTTCAGGAGCAGACTAAACACACAACAGCTCTTAGCACGCAAGTGCAGTCTTTGGGAGAGGCGATTGCAGCAAAAGATGCTCTTCTGTCTTCAAAAGGCCAAAGTGTCAATCAGCTGACTTCTGAGGTCTTAGAAGGAGCGAGCCAGATCAACAAGCTCCAACGTGACCTAGAGGCTGCCCTTTCTGAGAAGCAGCTGTCCCAGAGAAAGCTACAAGAAACCCAGGAAACTTGTAGAAAAATTGAGCAGGCTGCGTTCAAACAGAAGATCGAGTTGGACCAAGTTTGCAAGCAGCTGAATATTTTGGATGAGGAACTCGATCAGAAGACTCTGGCTCTGGACAAGAGCCTGACAGCTGAGAAGTTCCTGAGAATTTCTGTGGAGGAGGAGCAGAAACGTTCTGGGAGGATGAGCTCAGAGATCCAGACCAGAGTAAATGAGATAGCCACGCTTAAAAATCAACTCAGTGAGAGCCAGCACACTGAGATCTCAATAAGGAGGAGCCTGAACTCGGACACTGAGGCTCTCAAGTTGAATTATGGTAACCTGGAGGCAAAATACAACGCTCTACAGGGTGCACATGAGGATCTGCAAGGTAAGTATCATTCCCTCTTAGAGAATCACCAGGAGCAGATATTGAAGAAAGATCTCGTCCTCTCTGAACAGCAAGCTACAAATGTCAAGCTTCAGAACACAGTTGATCTCCTCAAAGCCATTCAGTCTGAGGACAAGAGCGATCAGAACAAATTGCAAATTGAAAAGACCCAAAACTTCAAACTGCGACTCAAAGCCAACCAAATGGCTTCAGCCCTCAAAGATGAAAAAAGCGTCTGCAAGAAGTTCCAGGCTGAGCTCCTTGCTGCCCTCTCAACACATGGGCAGCTGACAAAGGAACTACAGAAAGCCAAAGAAGACCTTTCAAGGCTGGAAGATGAGAGGGTAAAGTATGCGGCAGAGGCCGATGGGAGATCCAAACTGCTCCAGGAGCTGGACAGCAAGCGCAGTACGCAAATAATTACCCTGGAACAAACTACAAGGGCTCTCAAGGAACTGCGAATGGAACATGAAGCTTTGGAGAGAACTCACAACGACCTGGAATCTAAGCATTATTCCCTGCTTACAGACCATGGTATCCTCAAAGTAAAATTTGACAGGCTCCATTACACCCTGCATTCCAAGATGCCTGTCGAATTCTCCACTCTCAAATACTCGGCAGGTTTATAAATTGCGATTGCAGTGATACTAGGCCCCTACTAGACACATCTCTCCCCTGATAAATTTGGCAAATTGAAGAAAGATTACAAATCCGCCACCAAATGAATTTATAGTAAATGAACAAAAAAAATGCACTGTAAACCCAGAGGAGTCTCTAACTCAAATACTAAATTTACTAGTCTCCCAAATGTAGACATAACTGAAACATTTGTTAAAACAACGCATACGGTAAGTGTTTCAAATAGTAAAATGCTGATTTACTATGGCGTTGGTGCTGTAATTAATGCAATATTGTTCAGTTTTAAAATTACACGCGCATCATACACTTTGATTTAGGGGTTACAAACTTTGGCACAACACCGCGGTCTATGTTTGGAGTCACCAATTTAGTACTGCCCAACTTGTGAACCAAATGAGGATGGTTTCCCCGTGAGCCGGGTTCCTCTCAAGGTTTCTTCCAGCTAAAAGCTCGGGAGTTTTTCCTTGCCACTGTGCTCATGCTTGCTCTCGGGGATTGGTGGCTCTATATGTCAGCTGAACTGAACTGGCTGCCTGCCTCAAAGTTCCCCTTCCCCCTCTGTGGGCATATAATACTATGTTTTTTTTTTTTACCCCAAAAAAACATATCACCTAAAGTCTAAATTAAGGCAATTTTAAACAATTTGGGCTTTACAGTGCATATAAATTCAAGAGTTGGTTGACTGGTTTACAGTATTTGCCCCCCAGTGTCATGATATTCAGATTTGATAGCCATGCTTTTACTGTATTCATTGAAAATAAAGTATTTGAAAAGTATTTTTTTCTGTATTGTGTTCTTCCTCAATGTTTACATTAAAGTCTAGAGTTTTTAAGATAAGATAGGATGTTAAAGGAGAATTGATTTTTTTCTAGTGTGAATGTCTAGCCCCTTTACACTGGCCATCAACATGTGTCTTGTATCCGAATTGTGTCTAGATCTGATGTTGCTGGATTACATTTACACTTGACATTAAAATATGTCTCCAGTGAAATCGGATTTCTCTTTCCCTCACCAAAGTGCAGATTATCACGTCCATTATATTTGTGTTTTTTAAACATCTCGTCTCGCTTGTTCTCTGTCCACGAGTCTCCTGACATTCCATTTTTGCAAAATGCATTATTATCTGAGCTGCCTGCTGCCTGTTTGTTTTGCTTGTGCTAACTGTAAGTTTATTTCCGTTTATGTAGCTCCTATATGTGGATAGGAGACTCCTGACATTTATACTTTGCTGTTCATGTGGTCAAATGCATCTCTGACCACTTGCAGAGGTGGTTAAGGTGATCAATCTCCATTTTTGCACTATCCAATTGCAATCCGATCACCCAGGACACATGTTAATAAGTACAGACAAAACACCTATGCACAATCAAGCAACTAGACCTGTGGCATGTCATATATTGAATTTTAAAAAGGAAATCAATGACTGCATAATGCTTTATTATTTCCTGTTCTGCTTGGAATAATAATGCTACAATAAAATGTAAATGTTAAAATGAATCCATGTGCAATCCATGTACCATGGACAAATGCAAATGGAGAGACAGAAGAGGCTGAGGAACAGAGTGACAAAGAGTCAAAATTAAGAGGAACAGAGCATAGCCCCTTTCACACATGCAGCCTGTTCCATAAATTTACCGGCACAGGGCTCGTGTGTGAAAAGGTGCCGTTGTCGAAATGCCGGTAAATCATCAATTGGACAGACATGGAAAGGAACTAACCGTAAACATAATTTCTGGGAAATGACAACAGTGGAATTTAACGGTATTACCAGTATTGTGTGAATGGTAGCATTACATTAAACAAGACTAGGTAGACCCAGTGCAAGCCGGGCCTCTTGGCTTTCACACCCTAGTGTAATACGTGTTCTGTACTGCCCGTGACCTGCTCTATCATTTTCAGTCACATTGACCCCTGGAGACATTTTGAGTTTAATACAATGTTGGAAATAGAGGCATTTATGCCCCTTTATGTCTTGACTGTTACCAAACTATGTTTTTGAGAAAAAGGGCCTCGAAGTTTGCAGTCATTGCAGTCAAGTTTGCAGTCACATTTTGAACTTCAACCACAGTTAAAGCTACACTAAGCATTTTTTTCTAACCACTAGAGGGTGACAGATACCTCAACACATTTGTAAACCCACAGCAAAGCTACTGGACGGAAGCCCCTTAGGACAAACTGTGTATAAAGGCTAATGGCTAAAATAAATGTACCTACGGAGAAATATTGCCGGTTACCAGTCTCGCTTTGCCAGATTTTTCTCCCGCTGAAGGTTACATGTCCCACAATGACAAGTGAAGAGGCAGGTAGCAAGTTTGCTAGTTGAAAACGTTTACTCGCTCACTTCATCGATTCAGCCACTACTCGGGCCGACTTTGACAACAAGCTTTAGGAAAGAGGTGAAAACAACAGCACAGCTGGTCCGCGTGTGTGGCTATTTGTTTATATCATTACATCTCACGGAAATCTCCACGTAGCACACAATAGTTTCAGGATTGGTTACAGGGTCTGAAATCGCTTATTGCAGGTTTAAGCCTCACTTGTGTATGGAGATGCACTTGAGCAAACTTATGTGCACACGTCATGTATGCATGCACACGTGTGCGAGGAAGAGTCACCGGAGTCACTCTCAACAGGTCGCACATTCACCGGCACCGTGTTAGAAAGTAGACTATAGCCTGAAATGAAGTCAGTCCACAGTTGCAGCGAGATGGAGTTTAATATTTTAGATATTTCTGCCGGGAATTCATTACTATGTTGTTTAATAGTAATAATTTCAGTCTGTAATAGTTTATCACTGATTTCAATTAAATTTCTCTCGATTTGGTTTCTCTCTCTCTCGCTCTCTCAGGTTGCGATGCCTGACAACTACGTTTTCCGCGGAAGAAACATTATCTTTGATTGGACAATAAAGTGAACGATGATGATAACCCTAACCCCTATAAACAGTGTTTTAAGCCCAACAGCATTTATACCGTTGCCAAGTAAATTGAAAACCATGAACCTGGCAACATGAGAGGAAGCCGTGAATGCGAGCAGCTAGTAGTTTCACTCTAGGCTGGCTTGTCATCGTACCTTCACGAGCTTCATAACTATATTAACATTTGAATTTCATAATAATATTTACACAGAATGAAAGGTAATACTTTATTTTATCAAAATCTGATAAAACCCCAAAAAGCCAAAAATCGATGTTTACATTTGCACATTGAGGTCTAGGTTACTTTATGCAAATCAGGGGCAAATCCATGTACAAACTTTTAAACTGGCCGTTGTCGATGTAAAATGAAGACTCAGCAACTGCATGGCTGATTTCTCGCCTCAAATCTTTTCAGAAACACGTTTCGGTGAACTATTTTCGTAATATAAGAGAAAGTTTCCAAACGAGCCGCCATGTTTTTCCAGGTTGAAATCCAGGGACAGAAACACACCATGACAGTGCAAACAGAACTGTGTAGGGCTTGACGCCACTTCTCGCGCGACTTTCAGCAATGGGTAGTCAGCTACTTTCACTCCTCTAGGCCAGTCCCAGAGGCCCGGCAAAAAGCGGAAAGGCATGTCTTGTGTGAACAACAGAAACTGCTACCTTTACTGGGAAAATAATTTTTTTTTACGGGTTTCATGTGTGAAAGGGGCTCCTGACAGAAACATAGCAGAGAGAGAGGAGGAAGCCGCCTGCCAGAGCCAGCATTTTTACTTTATTTGATAGGTGAAAGTAGAGAGACAGGAAATATTGGGAAAGAGAGAGGGGGATGACAGGTCCTGGGCCGGATTTGAATCCAGGACGTCATGGTTACATGGTACGCGCCTTAGACCACTAAGCCACCAGGACGCCCCACACTCATATTTCAGACTCAAGAGGTGAAGGACCTGTGCAGCCACATTTGAAGCTGTTTCAAGGGACATTCTGTGGAGATATACTGCAGTAACACATCAACTCACTGTATGATTGTTTAATTTCCATGGCATTATCAAAATTCCTCTGATAGATTAATTAAAAGGGAACACTGATTATGTTCTTCCAATGGTCCAATGCCCATATTTGTGAACAACTAAATCC
Organism: Centroberyx gerrardi; assembly: GCF_048128805.1. Lineage (NCBI taxonomy): Eukaryota > Metazoa > Chordata > Actinopteri > Beryciformes > Berycidae > Centroberyx > Centroberyx gerrardi. The sequence goes on from NC_136012.1 coordinate 5,875,834, forward strand.
AATAGCTACAAGCCATAGAATTTGACTTTAATTTGTTATGTCATCTGATTGGAAAACCTGGAGCTATTCTACAGTATAGAGAATGAATGCGACACTGATTTTGTGGAACTATGAAATATTTTGGCTCTTACACCAAAATTAGCTCAAACGACGAAACTGTATAGATACACAAAGTCAGTATCCTCTCAAGTGTTTTATGGAGCAGCTCCAGCTTTTCCAGCCACGTGACTAAACTGTCCTCTAAAACAACATGGGAATTCTTTAACTAAGTTGTATTCCAATTACAGTATATTAGCTGAACGACCATTCAAGCATTAGAGAGGGAATTCCTGTTGCAATGATTGATAGCTCTGTGTTTATGAGCAGTGAAAGAGCGGCCAAAGTCTGTACTCAAAGCTTGTAGTCACAAGTAGAAAACAATAAGCAATAAATCTCAACTGTCTCAGTTGACTGCTTTTACTCAGATTGGTGCTTTGTTTTTATTTTGATGTCATTTTTGCTGTGTGTGTACTGGGATGTCATGCTGGTTGGCGCCTTTATTCATGTCATCGTTTTGGTTGGTGTGTTTTTTGTGTATTTGGATGGATAAGAGTGTCAGCTAAATGCCTGGAATGTAAAGTGTAGTTCTGTCTTGAGGCTTCAGAGCTTCTAGCCGGAAGGAGAAGTGCTTATGAGCAACCACTATAGGGCATTAAGATGGAAAATTAAAGGAAAACAATGGAAAACCTGAAACCAACTCTCAATGAAAGGGAAACAGCATTCACCTCAGGCAACAGGGTTGAGGGCAAACTCACACAGAACAAACTGAATAAACAGATAAAACAGGCCAAGAAAAGCATACAGGGAGAAGGTGGAGAGGCTCTTCCAGGAAGGTAAAGCCAAGGACGCCTGGCAACCCAACTATATCCGGCCTGAGGGCAGATGAGTGTTTCACCATGGCGGAGAGCTGCTCAAGATGAAAGTCAGCCCACATCTCATTCTCTGGGTCCTGTCGTTTTCTGACATACGGACACCAGCTGGTCAGAATCTATGGTCACTACAGCTCCGTAAGAACCATCTCCGCTGTCATCTCACCTGTTCTCTTCACCCTGTGCACTGATGACTGCAGAGATTCTCTACATCAAGAACTCAGATGTTGCAGCCTCCGTGGAAACCAGCAACTCAGAAATGGATGGGTTTGCTGAGCGGTTGCAGGTCAAACAACTTGGACCTCAATGCCTCCAACACTGAAGAACTGGAACTCTCAGGCTAGTCTGGCTAGTTAGCGCCACCTGTTTTTCAGATTGTTTTTATGACTGTTTCTTATGATCTTACGTTTTCTGGCTGTGTTATGACTATGATATACTGTGGTTATTGTTACTGTCTTGATGTATGCCTGTGTGTGTGTTTGATGCCTTGAAGTTTCTTGCAGAATAATAAAGTTATCTGAATCTGATGCAAGCCAATTACAGAAGTTGATATTTTATTGAAATGAGAGCTGCTGGCTGGATCAAGCATATGCAGCAATTTGTGGTGGTATTTCAAAATTAGTGGGGGGTTTTTAAGTGAAAATGTGTCTACCTTGTCTATATAAAGTGATATAGTATAAAAGTAATATAATAATACGATTTTTCATTAGGGCCCCTCCACAAATCTTTCTCTCTCTCTCTCTCTCTCTCTCTCTCTCTCTCTCTCTCTCTCATAGACTTTTTCAAAACAATTTCAAAGCGCCAAGCCAAAGCTGGGTTGCCAGAAATGGAAATGGTATTCAAGGCTCTAATTATGCAATGTTGACAAAAGCTTTTCCCAAATCCCTAATACAGTCTGAATAAAAAACTGGGGGGTATTTGGCTAGTACTATTAAACAGGGTAAATTAGATTACCCAAAACAATAGCCTGCAAAAACAATTCCTAAGGACAAATCACCATCATTTTCCTACAATATTCCTATAGGAACTTAGAGTGTGGCTGTGGTGCTCAACAGTGTTTATAGTGACTTTTCCTATGACTTAACTTCTATGATACCAAGATAATATTCCTATAATATTCCTGTTGGGACTTTTATTATAGGGTTAGTATAAGAAATATGAGTACATAAAAAAATTCCTCTCAAAATTTTGGCACTAAAGACACTCTATACAGCAGTGATGTACAGTAGTGATGTACAGTATACCTTTCCCATCCCAAGTTTACCAGAGAAATAAAGCTGTAGTTTTGCTTTCAAACACTAGATGGCATTACTGAGACGTCACTGCAGATCTGGCAGGCTGAAGTGAGACCACATTTCCCTTGGTTTAACCGCAGTTGCATATGTGTAAAAGTTCATCTGCCTTTTTGGGCTGACAGAAATCTTTATTATGAAATTTCATAGCATACATAATAGTAAGTTGTATCAAACTGATGTAACTTATATGAAGATAGGGCTTTTTTAAGGGGAAAATCAAATGTTTTTCTGAAAATATAATTGACTAATATTGGTGGTAGTTTGCATTATGATGATCTTTGACTGGGGGTCATAGTTTACCCAGCTTGCCATTTACCTCTATAACACTGTTCATGGCAAAAATGCCTTTAAACAGAGCTTTTATATCCAGAATGCATGTTGATATCAAGCAACAAAATACTGAAGGATTCTTTTTTGTGATAAATATATGCTAAAAGATGTTTTCTCCTAATTAATGGTTCAATCATGTTACATATGACAGCATGGGATTTGACTAAGTTTACTTCTAGGCAAAACAAACACTTGAGCATCGTCCACTTAAGGAAACTCCAGGAGATTATTGAAGGCGTTTCTCTTTTTCCCTCCATTATTGGGGCAGCAGGAAACAAAAAGGCGGGATGAGCATTGGTTTCTGGGTATTGGAGTAAGGCAAAGACTATTAGAAGTCATGGAGCGGAGGGATATTTTTTAGATCCTGCACTCACTGTAGAGAGGATAGGAGAGAGGCGGGGAGGAGTGAAGGAGACACAAATAGACATCCCATAATAAGGCGAGTGTGCTTACCCTGCCTAATGGCGTCTGTGGTTGGCAGTCGTCAAGGCGAACGGCCAGCCATCCGCCGAGGCCTCCGCAGCAAACAGGAAGTAGTGCGAGAACTGAGAACAGCAACTGAAACCGAAACAGCAGTTGGCGCTCTGGTTAGACGTGCTCCGCTTGTGTGTGTGTGTGTGTGTGTGTGTGTGTGAGTGTGAAAGAAAGAGCCATCTGCACTGCCTCTATTCCTCCCAAAGCAGAACCACAAGCACAAGCAAATGTTTACCACAGAACACACACTCGCGTACCAGTATTCGTCATTACATTCATTACATGTATTAACCCGTAAACCTCAGCATGGCCCGCCAAACATTTAACCCTTACCTTAACCTTAAGTCTAAAAGTTAAACCTAACCCCTAAACTGGCCCATTTTCACAGTGAAGACAAACAAAATGTCTTTTATCTCAACAGGAACAGAGGTCTCTGACACGCCATAAAAACGGACTCTGATCTTTATGAGTTCACTAGATAAACCCTCGGCAATCTAAACCGCCTCTACACTTCTCATAAAAACCACAGATTAAATAAAAAAAACAGTCTTTATTCAGATTTACAAGATGATCCACAGGTATGATAGTTACCATGATGATGTGCAGAGAATAAACAGTCGGGTGCGTTGCTGTGTGGAAACCTCTCAACTCCAGTACGAGTAGCTGAGCAGTTAGGCTTCTTATTGGCATTTTTTCATTTTATTACTTGAAGTGAAAGGTAATATGGTGCTTTATGGTATGTGTTGAGTGCAAGACTGTAACACAAACCCCGGCACTGAATTGTAAAAGAGAAGGGAGATTTTCCATTTGGACCAGTTTGTCTTATTAAAACCTATTGACATGGATGAAAATCCTGTTAAAAGAGCACTTTAAAAAAAAAGAAAGATTACAGAGAACTAAGGGAGTGCTGGCAGCTATGCTTTTATCCCATTCCAAACACATTCTGCAGTTTAAAAAACCAAACATGATGCATCGACAGAAGAATGAGAATTTGACGCTTAATTCCCTTAATGTTGACTTTTCGGGGATCGGAGGTTTTCATCCATCAGTGATAATGTGTTGCGTGAATCTGGCAACTAAACATCGAATCACAGAAAAGCAAAACACAGGTTGGTGAGATCAACCAACCACCTGATAGAAAATCATATTTTCAATAATAATAATTACAAATCATCAACATTCATTATTTTCTTCTTTTTTGGGGGGAGAAACACAAAAATAAAATCTCAATGTCCACTTTGGATTAATAATGACATCCCTTTACATAAAACTAATGAAGCAGAAAAGGGCACTGGGCTTAAGTGCACATTAGTTATTCCATACTAGGCCTCTTTGTATTCATACACCATAAGACATGGACAACCTTTTGAGGCAATGTAAATTAGAAAAGGGTCTGAATATTTGTCAATTTTAAGTCATTTCAAACTTTGAGCTGGACTGCCAAAGAAATAGAAAGTAAAAAAAATACCTATTCCCATGGATCACAATAAAACAAAATGATTACTTTGAAATCAATACACTTGGATTGCTTTGTAGGCACGACGACAACAATGCCATTCCCATGCCAAATAACGGCTATAATACACAGCAGACTGATAAAGTTGAACAAACTATTGAATGATAATATAGTCCTCAGTGGGGATGTGAAGTGACCAACAACACACAATTGTTGTAGATAACATAGTGGCCTTACAATGGCATACGTGATAAAAAAAAAAAATACACACTGCTGGTCATGGCTGTTGAAAAAATTACCAATATACATTGCTTAAAAATATTGCCCATGTACTACGGCCTTTAAAGTGGCTACAAGGCTGTTCCATACAGACACCTCTTGAAAAAACTGTAACCATGGTCCAGAATAAATCCTTGAAGAGTTTTGAACAATCCAGCAGGACTTCCAACTGAATCTCTCAGTATGGGTCTGTCCTACAAGACTAATAACGAAGGCACACGGAAGAAACATTTGTTCAGGCGATTTCTATCCCACGTCTGCCGTCGAGTGAACCTGAATCACTGGGATTCAGTGGGATTCTTCAACGAATTCACCGCATGATAGCCGTGTGTATCCAGTGTAAAACTCCAAGGATTGGTTCCGAGATACGACAGATTCCTATTAGATTTGAAAATGATTTGTCTTATTGTGTTCCTGTGGGAACTTTTGGAGCTGCTCCAGGCTGGAGAGCTCTGTGGAGGGCGGGTCAGGCAGGCTGGGATTCAGGACTGTGCTTTAGCCTGCTAGCTGCTAACACAGTTAGCCTATACATCAAACTACAACTGCAACATGAGTCGAGTGAAAGGGCCTGAATAAGAGAAACAGCTTTGTTTAGTGCCACTGTTCATCGTTCTGTGCATACATTTCCATTTTGGGGTGTCAGAAGTAGGTTCTCTTTTGTTTACAAGAGGTTGTGAGTGAAAAGGGCTGCGAACCAGTGGGCGACAACATGATACAGTGTAATCTAGTTCAACAGCTGATACTATAGCTAGAGGCTAATGTACTCTACTCTAGGGGGAGTGGAAGGGAGGGGACGATGACGGCACAGGAGAAAGAACGGCTGTGCAGTTGGAAGAAGCACTCAAGTCAAGTAGGTAATGGGATGTTTTGAGCTGAGGAGAGGACAGTGCTGTTATGAGAGGCTGAACTAGGGCCTAAAACTAATGAACATCACAGCTGAGGCTCGGCCGTCCTCTCCTCTTTTATCTTCCTATGGGCTCAGAAACTTCCCAGTTCCCTATTATCTTGAAGACGGCAAAATACTCACTTTACCTGTCATCAGTGGCTACGTTTACATGCATGAAGTCACCTGGCAATTGGTCATACCTAAGATCATAGTCATGTTAAGCTGTTTACATAAAGCTTTGGTATCCTGAGATTGAGTCTTTCTGTTGCCATGAATAAACCATTTGACGGAATATTCCTCCTCCCTATTTGAGCAATAGTAGTTTTCCTCTAACACAGGTGAAAAAAAATATTATTACTGCTCAGCACCATATTTTTTTGTTGACATCAAAATGCACCCATTACGCTGTGCAAGTCTGCACAAACGGTGAAATCCAAAAGTGAAAACTGTAAAATGTTTCCATGCCACAGTAATCAGTTTAATATGGGAGTGAGCCAGGCATCTTAACCAGGTTTCTCATAATCAGAGTATGAGCTTAACCAGGTTATTCTAACCCAGTTACGACATTTACTTTAATCAAACCAAAACCAGGTTACGTGTAACCGGGTTAAGAATGGAATTCTCTGTGCATGTAAACGTAGCCAACGCCACCCGTCTCTTCATTCCTCGAAGTTTCCTACTATTCTGTTTGCTAGCTCAATCCATACATAACCAACTAGCCAACAAGCCTATCTGTTAGCTACCTCTATGTGTAACTAGCAGACTAAAGCACATTTAGTTTGAATCCAGCAACATACTATGAAAGGCACATATCTTCAATAAGGCTTCTTTCTCTCTTTCTCTCTCTCTCTCTCTCTCTCTCTCACACACACACACACACACACACACACACACACACAAACCAGTGCAGTCCATAAGGTGCAGAAGCGGCTTGCAGACATACATACATATGCGCTATGTACATTATTAACAGTAGAAGGCAGAGGAGAGGAAAATACATGAATACATGTTCACAGCCAGTCGGTCACAGTCAGTCTGTCAGTCAGCCGGTCTGTCAGTCTCACAGTCTTTCTTTCTCTCTGCTTGTCTGTTCGCCTGTCTGTCTGTCTGTCTGTCCACGTCTGTGTGTTGGCGGGTACATGGTCCTGAGGTCTCCAGACAGACAGACAGACAGACAGACGCCTGCTTTCCACTACAGGGCAAATCAGGGCTTATACATTATTAATGTCACTCTTCTTCCCAGCAAAACAACATGCCTGTGATTCTTTTTGCGTCTTGTTGCCAGTAGAGCTGATCTGCCAGCTGGGATGTAGTTTCACACAAAATATTGCATTCCCTCCCTTGCTATAAACATAGTTTGCTTTTATTAAAGGAGTACACCAAGTTTTTCCATCCATGTGTCCCCAGTAGCATACACTATGTTGACTGATAGTAGGTGACTAGAATTACCTCAAAAGTGACAAAATGAGAACTTGTAGCAGCTGTAAAGCTAAATGGTAAGTAATCTTAAATGATATGTGGCTAAGTCTGGCAGTTCTGTGTAGGAGATTGGTAAACTTTACACAAAATATGATCCAAAAATAACTTTGAACTAGCAGGGACTTCCTTCCCTGTTTCCATATGAAGTGAACATGGTGGGCGATAGGAGACTGTGTACTGTTAAAATCACTGCACAGCGGATGAATATGTGGCTGCGCACCAGAAATAGTTCAAAAAATAAACCTGGCTACATCAGCTATATTGAGATTATGATATTTCATTTTTTAAATTTTAATTTATGAATCTACAGGCCATAATATAACAACCACTAACAACTTTTTATGACTAAAGGGTCAGTCTTCTTACTTTGGCTAATGTTAGATGCCAACTATCACTCAACATAGTGTATGCTAAAGCGTTAGCATGGAGCACCAGAGCAAATGATCTACTGGGGACACATGGATGATTTTGGTGTCTATGTTCTCATCACTTAATGGGTACTCTGACCAACAGGCAAATCTCCCCAAAACTCTGTATATTCCTTTAACAGCAATCTGCATCCCCCCATTGAATGGAAATCAGGAGGGGTGCAAAATGGCCCCAGATGGGAGCTCCAGTAAAATCAAAGGTTTTGGAGCTTGCCACGGTAAGCCCCACTTGGCCCTGAAGTGGAAAAGCGACATTCTCTGTCATTCCTATGCTCTGGAAGCGGCGCTGAAGCTCCGCCCTCGTCCGGGGTCAGAGGTCAGGAGGACGTGGCGTCGGAAGTCTTCATAATGACGCTGGCGCGCATCTCGTGGGCGGGGCTCGACCCCACAGGCACGAGGAGCTGAGAGTTCTGGCTGTAGCTCGACGTCCAGCCGTCAGTGTGGTAACTGATGAGGGGGGTGGGGTCTCGCGTGCTGGTGACCCGGAAGTTGGGCTTGGCCGCCGTGACGAAGGTTGCCATGCCAGGAAGAGAACATGTAGGAACCCTGAGAACTGATGAGCTGTAGCCCCGCTTCCACACTCCACTGACACCCTGTCAATCAAAATAATAAGAAGGAGAGGAAAAGATGAACAAGAAGAGGAAGAAGAAAAGAAAAAGCATTGATTTGAGGCACCTTTCAAGGTACACAAATACTTGAAAGTGATATTTTACTTATGTAGAACAATCTCTTTTTTACATTCACACCTCTACAGAAGTTCAGGAGTCTGCCTCCAACATTAGGTGCCTTGTGAGTCTGCTGTCACCACTGGCTTTTAGGATTAGAATTGGATTTAATAGAATAGTAGGTTTTCAAAATGGCAGTAAGCAAGCTGGGCTGACTAGGGTTCCCCAGAGCAGCCACTTATGATATGTATACAAAAGCATGGGCACTATAAATGTAAATGCTCTACAAAAGGAAAATATCACTTTAAGTATAGTTTTGAGGTAACATACAATAATGTGCATAAGCAAAAATACAATCACAATCAAACAAAAGGTATCATATATGAACAGTCAAAAGGCCGTGGTCTAATAGCAAACCAGCAGGATCATTTGTCAAGTGTAGATAGATATTGGCTAATAACTACATAGACAATTTCTTAGACAGTGTGTGTCGAGCTCCTTCAGACAGTTTAAACTCACCAAGAGATAGGGCTGCACGATTCTGGATAAAATGAGAATCTCAATTTTCTTGCTTAGAATTGAGATCACGATGCTCTCTCACGATTCTTAAGCAAAACAATTTTTAATATAGCCAAAATTTTTACTGCACTCTTTTGCCTGATACAGACAGAAACAACAACAAATATGATAATGACTGTAATGGGACTGTCACATCAACTTTGCGGGTCAAATGGGCTACACACACAGCACACACACAATGTAATTATAGACTAAATTCCAATGAAATTTAAATTTAGGCTAATTAACGGTATAAACTCCTCCAATCTCCAGCTGGTTTATCCCGCCATCCATACATTACATTCTGTGCACACTGCACAGTGCAGCAGTACGTACAGCCTTAGTTACACAAGTCTTTGGAAAATGACCTGGCTTCCTGAATCGCGGATTGATTTCGGGTCGTTGTTTTATGTGTATGAAAATGGGTCGGGCGGGTTCGGGTTGAAAAAAACCTGACCCGCGCATCACGAATGTAAACAGTAACCTGATAACTCGTAATCTGCTGCCCTACAAACGTTATTTACCTTGACATCATTACCTTATGGTATTGTAAGTAACGTTAGTGGAATTAGGCAGTTTAATTGATAACCGTGTGGCAATGCATTGAATTGAATTGAGCTCAACACACGCGCTGTCGGCCTGTCAAAGATATGCGCTTGACAGACAAAATAGCTTAATTCAAATGCTTGATGAGTCCAACACTTATCATAAAAACAATCAACTTACATCTCTCTTCTTCTCTTATTTAGAACAAGTGTTTTCCCGTGTATGTCTACTGTTCTCCGTTATGTCTCTCTCTGGATTTGTTTTCTTTTCTGCCGGTTTCTGCCCGCTCTGCATGTGCGCATTTTGTCACATGGTGAAACGCAGTGTTGTACCTTGTTAGGAGCGCTCGTTTTGATACAACGGGTGTCCCTAATGAACATGCGGCAGAATCGTTGTCATGAAGGAATGAGATCGCATAGAGGTATGAATCGAGATCGCGATTTTAATACGATTAATCGTGCAGCCCTACCAAGAGACAGGACATATTTCAGAATTAGGCCTAATTCATTTTAACAAGGCATCATACGAAAATTTCAGACTGGGGTTTTAAGGAGAATTACACATTTCTATCAAGCTATTTCTACCTTTACTTAGGTAAAACATTTGTGCACTCCCATTACTGGCAGCAGGTAGTGTGTGTGAGAGTGTGTGTGTGTGTGTGTGTGTGTGTGTATGTGTGTGTGTACAATGTACAAAGGACAATTGCAGATCAGACTGTTAATGTTTGACAGTCACAGTTCCTGACAAGCCCCTCCCTTTTCTCAGTCTCTCGCAACATAACAGGAAGGAACATGCGCACACACACACGCACACACACACGCACACACACACGCACACACACGCAAGCACACACACACACCCTGTTATAGCGTTAAGGTTCAGCCTGTCGTTTCTCTCAGGTGAAACAGGTAAAAACCTGTTTATCTTTAGATCAGAGCAGTTAATGATTCAATCACCACTTTCTCCTGTGAGTGTGAGTGTGTGTGTGTGTGTGTGTGTGTGTGTGTATAATGGGAGTCTCACCTCTTTGGTCTCTTCTGTATCACTGTGCAAACTGTCTGTGTCACTGTCTGAAGATATAAAGAAAGACACAGAGAGAGACAGAGAAAACCAGTTAACAACAATATAGTACAGTAGTCAGTATAAAGTGTATAGGAAATAGCAATTTTGTCAATAAGCCAACTGTCCTTATACCACCCATTTACAACAGGGAGGAGGTGGAAGAATTCAATTCAACCTCTACCACCCTGTCTACAGACTACACACATACACTAAAGAAGATAGCACACTTGCATTATACATGTAAACAATACAATTTTATAAAAACAAACAAACATGAATCACAGTAATTTTGACTCTGAGCCAACTAGCCTCATACCACCAATTCATGGCAGAGACAGAGAGAGATGGAAAAAGATACAGCTACAGATACATAGAGAGATGATTACAATTGCAAACTGACAGAGCCAGCTCTGCTAGAATGACAGGTTGGGGGAGAGAGGGAGAGATGGATGCAGGTAGAGAAAGTGAAAGAAACAGAGCTGGAGGTGATGGTGGAAGCAAGGGAGTAAATAAAAGAGTTCCAAATAAAGCAGTGATCTGACGACCAATCCAAGCATGATACAAGTATTGAGAATGTAACCAACTACCAAACTGCCAAGGTTGTACAGGATTTTTTCCCACTTGATATGGAACATTAATGCTCTAATGTGTGATTTTGAGCATCAGCATGTCTAGTTTCCGATCAGCCAATTTTCAGTTATTGATCACTTTAACAGGGGAAGCATTTGAAATCATCACTAGAGCGGTGCACAACTCCAGATTCTTGTATTTTGCAGTCACTACAGCTGTATGACCAATTATACATTTTTCTCAACTTTTAGTATTCTACTATGTATTATCAGTTTTAATTACATTCACATCATTTTTTGCATTCAGTACACTTTGTTTGGATTTAATTTCTTTTTGTGTGTATATCAATGTGTATGGACAATTTCAAGACAGTGGAATAGCTTTTCTTTCTTTCCAACAAAATATATTTTTACCACTCTAACTAAAAGTTCAAAAACAGTCAAATTAAAAATAGGAGAAGCCTGTTAACTTATACCTAGTACTGCAATTTTCAGTGATAATCTTTCCTGTATCACATCCTATCTTTGGATGTTTTCACAGACCAACTGCTTTGCCCACTGGTTCCCCAAAACCCACTTCAAATAAGATCTGGTGACTGGAGATTAGAAGACGCAGACGCAGTCAAACCTCACTTTAGATAAGGATTAGTGTGTCTGACTGCAGTGAAAACATACAAAAATAAATATGCAAATACTATGGACCATATTCAAATCCTGATTTGCCATGCGGGAAACTAAACATCGATCTTAAACCAGTAAAAAACAGTCACGAGCCAAAAAGATTGAGAACCACATTTCTAGAACACTGGTCCCATGTAACTATGGTGACCGCTGTGTTCTAGAGTACTGATCCCACATAATGATGGTAACCACTGTGTTCTAGAATGCTGGTCCCATATAATTATGGTAACCACAGTATTCTCATGTTTAGGTCCCATGTAACTATGGTAAGCAATGTGTTCTAGAGTGCAGGCCGTATGTCAACCCACTGAACTGTTTACTTCCTCAAAACTTGACTCCACCTTCTACTCTATATAATAATAAAAATAATAGTGTCTTACCCAGGATTCAAGGCTCTTTCAAGCATACTGCAGTCTTGTCATTGCTTAATCATTGAGTGTGCCTTAGTTTAGTTAATAAATATACTTTCACATAAACTCATTTTCTGTTGGTTTCGAATTCAAGCAAGCTCAGAATTCAGTGTTTCAGATTAGGCCGATTGATACCGTCTGTTATCTGGTGCCCTGTTCTTTAATTCACATTGAAGTTAACTCTGTGTTGATATCAGACACCTTCAATAACCACTCACACTACATTATCTGGAGTGGCCCGCTTGAGGCAAATTTGCCTGAACTGCCCATACAATCAACTTGATATTCAGTGTTCATATGTAATAGCAGAAGGTATCTTTGTGGCTCAAGTGCTTTGCTGTACTGGTGGTAGTGATTGTCCCTGATGCTTGTCCTGCCGAAAGACGCTTAGTAAGTGTTTAACACTGTAGCAATTGCTTAAAATAGCAGCTCTAGCTGCCTTTCTGTAGGTCATTGCACTGATATTAATGTTGCAGTATCATTTGACATCTGTCATTGTACTGTGAATTGTGGCCTTTATGCTTGATTATGTGTGCACTGCATTCTAGCCAATAATAGTGCTTTGAGTGTTACTCGGTAAAGTGACTAAAAGGCTTGTTCTGTGTCTAGACTGTTTAAGTGCTGGTGTACAGTATATGGACATGGACTCCATAGACTCAGTTTAAGTAATCACCATTTGAAAGTTCCTTAGTGGTAAAAGTCTAGCCTGCTTTTACCATTTCTGCTGGGCCGCAGTCGACCCATTCTGGGTCACAACCCAAGAAATGCTGCTCTACAATTACTAGAAGCATTACTGCGGAGGCACAGACCCAGTCACCTGTCACCTCCAGTGACCATGCTCATGCTTGCTAAGAAGCACATGCCCACGCTTGCATGTGAGCATAAACACAAACACACAAAGGACAAAGTATATCAACTAAACTTTTAAAAGGGATGTTTTAGTTAGGGACAACCCATTTGTGCTACTTTTCAACACAACATATGATAAACATTTTTTAAGAGCAGCATATTCCTACATATTCCTAATGTGCATGTGAATCAGTGCATGCAAATGTCTTAGTGTATAACTGCTTGTATCAGTTTGTCTGTGTGCATGTGTGTGTGTTGTCTCACCACAGCCTGAAGACACAGGGGAGATCTGGAGCGGGTACGAGTGGGAGGAGCTAACTGTTTGCTCTTCGTTCTCAGTGGTCACTTCGATTGTCTGACAGACGAATGGCAGCTGCTCACTGGTGATCACATGATCCTCTACCGGACTGTGAAGGGCTGAACAGGCACAGACAGTATGCGTTATGATTGACCGGGCTGAAGACATGCATAATTCAGTGCAGGATTTCTTGGCAAAAGTATTGAAAGTGTGTGGCCCCTAAACATGGTATTTACAAGTATTTTTAAGCTGTAAATAGTTTGTATATGTTGGTAATGTTTGAACCACTGGATCAGATTGACCAGTATCAGTTACGTTGGGATCTGAAAGTTTTGATTATTTTCCATCAGCAAGTCCTACACCTCTAAAATCTAAGTGTCATTCAAACTGCAGATCTGAGTCTACTCTCAATTGATGTTTATGGAAAAGTTTGTCAGTTGCAGATAACGTTACGTTAAAAACTTCAAAGTTTTTTTTTTCAACCAAATGTATTGTTAATACCCACAGCCCATGTTAACACCCAATTTTGGTACAGAAGAGTGCACGGTGAGAGTTAACACCCACTTCTGCAGACTGGTTGGTGGGCTTTTTTACTACTGACTGATTCATCTCCTAAATAGACAATCTTTGGCCCACTGAACCCTCTGTCAGCCCTTAATGCAGAATAACCATCAAACTGTACCTCAACCACTTAGCTAGCAACAACTCAGCACTATAACTCTGCTGCAGCACTCACAAAGCATGAGAGGATACTGCTGTTTACCCAAAGCTGAACATGAGCCAAAACGACTACTGGAAACCTGAACAACAGTACCTACTGTAGCTGCCGACATCATGGCGGACCTCCATCAGAGGCACCTCCACCTCCACATGAAATCACGTGATCTCAACATCTTTGGGTTGTTTTTTCTCATGAAGGCCAGCATTCCGCGCATGTGCGTAATCCGCATTTGTAGTTTGCAAGAATTTTACAGAGGTAATATACAAAGTTTATTAAGAATCTTTAAAAAGTCTGTTGACTTTCCTAAGGTTTTATTCAATGTTTTCAATCAAACTTTTATTGAACAGTCCAGCAAGAGTATATATTGATATGGAGATAACGAATTTGAAAATGCCAAACGGCTCCAAGCATTTAACGTTAGCCAACTTATTTTAGTCTCGTTGTTGCAGGTCCTGTAACCACCTTTTTAAATATTTGCATTGATTAATATGATGTTAGGCTATAGTTAATCCTGGGTTGGCTACTCAGTTCTGATGCTCAGCTGATGATTGGTTCATGTGCTAACTTGTGTTTTTCAGATCAAAATTGTGGAGATGGAATGATGCAGGCGGTACCAGGCTAAGCTGACCATGGCGAGAGGAAACTGTTTTGCCTGAAAGAGCCTCCATATTAGCAAGCATGATGGCCCGCATGTCTATCATCAAAGCTGTTTAAGTTTTTCATAACTGTTTACTGAATGTGTGTCAGCCTGTGCATGGACTTTATTACTTTGTTACTTGTTATTGTTACTTTCTCATTTGAAAAGTTTTAATGTTTCATAATAAACGCATTAACTTTGTTAAAGTTGGCAGAAAATTATGCGCATGAGAAATTTGTACTAAAAAATCTTGAAGACAATTTTCAAAATTTTTCTTAAATAGTTAGTGAAGGTTTGCTCACTCGGCTTGCAGTCAGGGAAATGCTTGGAGCCATTTAGCATTTTCAAATGCATTATCTCCATAGCAATATAGCCTTGCTGGACTGTTCCACATATAAAAATTAAAACAAGTTAAACTAATCAAGCCTAGTTTACATTGTTTGAACATTGTCTGTTAGGAACTGAAACATCTGACCCATGACTTTCTATCCATAAATAGTACTGGAGCCTCTTGTCATGTAGGTTCCACAAGATTCTTCCTCCCTGTTGAAAGTCAATGAGACGTAGGGAAACATTTTCAGGCTCTTGGGCAACGCCTGGTGCCCTAAAACACCTGCGGCGGCATAAAATGTGGCATGGGAAATGGATTGGAGTGCTCTGAATGTACAAATATAGTAGAATCAGTGCAATTAATTTCGATAGGATGAATTACTTGTGGTTACTTGTTCAAGTTTAATTATAAATAAACAAACTTGAATTTGAACTTACCTACAGTGACAGCAGTGTGTCCAGCAGTGTGTGGAATCCAATGGTAAGCAGAGGCAATATGCCAGTCTTTGCACTGCACTCATGTTAACTCTCTGAGTGTTGAGCAGTTTGACACATCTCTGATTAAAAAGTGTTACTGTTTACAAATCCCGTTTCTAACACATGCCAGTTTGAAGCAAATTGTGGAATTTTAAGTTTCACTTTTGTTTTCACAACAGGAGACTCTGTTGGATTACAATGCTGCAGGTTTACTGGTCTGTGCATTGCCAAATGACAGACATGACATATTGCGCACATCAGGCACATTAGAGATCGATTTAGATCCATTTCTATACATTGAGCAACTTTTGATTTTGTGGCGACGTGCCATAGAGCCCATGTATGGGAAGGAAGTGCATGCGCATTTTAACAATCAGTCAGTCAGTCAGTCAGTTAGGGACAAAGACTTCTTCGATTACTTCTTTGTTTACTACCTCTGTAAAATCCACGTGCTTCTTTGCAAACCAACATAACCAAATGTGGATTACGCGCATGCGCTGAATGCCGGCCTTCTTGAGAAAAAACACACACACAAAGAAGAACCACTTAAGCCGTGAGGTCACGTGATTTCCTGTCAACGGTGGAGGCACCTCTGATGGAGGCCCGCCATGATGTCTGCAGCTTGGTCCCTCTCAACCTGAATGCAGACTCTCTCATCCCATTAAAACACCAACAAAAAGTAGTGTCCACTTTCACACAATAGTGCAAAGTGACCACTCAAGACCACTTGAGATTGGGGGTAAAATGTCACTCATGTCACACTACATTATAAATAGCTTTTAACACTATTGCTTCCTGGATTGTATTTTCCTGTCTATGTAATCAAACCTGAAAAACAGCCATTTTCAGTATACTGAGGTAGGACAATTTGCCTACTACTACTACGATTACTACTACTACAACCACCATTTCTGTATTCAGTGTAATGAAAAAGCCTAATGATCAGCAGGTACTCCATAGCATAGTGGAGGATTCAGACATAGTAAGTGTCTGCAAGTGTTCTCATCATCAATAATACCACCACACAAGTAATGTGCCGATGCATCGATTTTGCTGTGTCATAATTATAAAGTATCCAGAAAAAAAAAAGTTTCAGCTCTAAAACTTGCAACCAAAACAGGGACAAATCAGAGCCAAAATAGTCCATATTACGACAGCTACAAAATATCATAAAGGAGACACTGGCGTGGTACCTGACATGCTGTCTGTCACTGTAACCTCCTCTGTTTCCTCTTTGATGATTTCCTCTTTGATGATTTCCTGTTTGGTATAGTTAAGGGGTCCAGTGTGAGCTTCAGAATGGCTCCAATCTGGAGAGGGAGGGGCTACCTGGGGGTGGCAGAGAGTGGAGAAAGACAAAGATCGATAATTACTGATTGATGATCTATAACCAATATAGACAATTGTTCATGTCCGTGTCAAAAAAGCACACTGAATTGACTTGAGAGAGAGTGAGCTATGTGTCACACTGTGATGTAAGACTGGAACCACTGTTTGTTCAGCAGAAACTATCTAATCCCAACTCCACAGGAATAGAGGTCATTTGGTGTGTTTATACGCACATCGATATCCAGATAGAACACTTAAACATCATATCCTATGCACATTTCATTTCAATAAGCTCTTATTCTGATGATGAGAAACCAAAATAAGATAGCTGGGATGTACTGATGTCCCAATACTGAGGCATGAGTACACTTTGTACTGTTGGTTTTGCTCAGGTATTCAGATATACAGGGATATTGGTTAGTGGGATATGATGCATATACACCTTATTCCAAATAAGATCTTAACCAGGATAAAACCTGATATCTGCAGTATTTCGGGCATGTAAACACACTCATTCATTTGACCAAAATACACTGACATACCACTCCAAGCCTCATTCAAAATATTTAACATGCATGCCTGTTCATCCCAAAAACACCTTCATACAGAGTAAGTTGCATTTGTTTTGGGTTTCTAAGTCCACATCTCACTGCGTCTCACTGCGTCAGAACCATACGGAGGAGGAAAGCCATGTTAGCTTACTTCTCTATCTACTTCTTTGCTTCCTTTGGTCCTCCCTTCCTTCTCTGTCTTCTTCTTCCCTGGACAGACAGATAGACAGACAGGGAGACAGACATCTTTCAGAGACCAATCTGAAAAGCATCAATATAACTGGCAACTTGGCTGCTTCATCATTGCAGTAAAGATGCAGTTATAAAGCAATGTCCTTCAAGAGAAAATGATGAATTAAGTAAGTGACAGAGTTCTCCACCAATACAGGACCGGTGGCAGCACTGACCTCTCTTGGAGTTTCTCTCTGAGGAGGAGAGCATCTTATAGACTCTGAAGGCGTTGGTTCCCTTCTTGATGCTCTTATCCTTCACCTCCTCGATGTCTGGCAGGCTGTTCATGGCACAGCGGAAATTAGCCTTCCACGTCTTCGGGTCTGGACGATCCACACCCGGCTGGTACTTACCTAACACACACATACACATGCACAGAAATAGAAAGTCAGAGAACCAAAGAGTACAATAGTTAACTATTAGTGTATGGCCCATCAAATGAGTGATGCAGCATCATTTTACAGGTAACTACTTACTTAAATACTAGTTACTTACTTAGTTACTTAGTATGTACTATGCATTATCAGTAGGTATGACCCATCTCATGAATTGCCAAGCATCATTTACAGTCAGCTAGGTATGGCTCATTTAATGACTAATTAAGCATCTTACTCCAGGTATGTAGGTACTTAGGTCTATTACCAGTATGTATGGCCCATCTCATGAACAGTGGAGCATCTTTCTCCAGGTCCCAGCCGTGACGAGCAGCATGCATCCACGGGATCTGGAAGATTCTCTTCTCCTAAAAACATTCACATACAGTCACACCGCATGTACACAACCTTATATACAGTATATGTGTGTGTATGTGTGTGTTATTTGCATTTTTGACAAGGTGGATGAAGACAGGTCAATATTTTTTCCACTCACATTTTCCCTTAACACAGTCAACCCTTAAACTAACTGTATGTGTGTGTGTGTGTGTGTGTGTGTGTGTGTGTGTGTGTGTGTGTGCGTCCGTGTGCGTCCGTGTGCGTCCGTGTGCGTCCGTGTGCGTGTTTACGTGTACTCACTCTATTGACCCATTTGAGTCCTGGTATCTGACAGGAGTTGATCTGTTCCTCCAGCCAGGGCCGCATTCGCATCCTCTCCACTGGCATTGTGGCCTGCATGCCCACACACACACACAGACACACATTTAGATATAAGAGAGAACTGTATGCATGATGATTGCTAGTAGGTCTACTTATACTGTCTATGTAGAATATATCATTTGAACCGGAAGTGTTCTTCACAAGGGTCCACACAGTGTATTATGACCATTTCAATCCAGGTTAGATCCAGGGTGGGAAATTAGCTCTAGCCACCAGACAAATACAAATTGGTTTACTCTCTCAGCCACTTCAGCATATAAGCAACCATTTAAAGTTATTTTTCATTCCAACAATCAAATTTGTGTGGTAAAACAGAGGCTCAGTGGATGCAAATGTCAAACTCCTGCCCTGGTCTCATCACTGTGTAATCTGAACAAATACATGAAATATTGTTCTACAGTCAAAAGTAAAACAGACTGTTGTTATTTCAGCCATATTGCCCGCTCCTACCTACACCGCTAATTAACATTCTTTGCCTGATTAAATACAAATTTTAAATAATAACCTGGTTCCAGATGTTGAGATGAGAATGTGACCCCCCTTACACATACTGTATGTAACAATGCTAATAATGCTAATGCTACCACTACTACTACTAATAACAATAATACAACACTTTTCTTAACAAAGCATGGACACACGCACATACATACATATCTTACCCACCCCACCCCATCAGATTTAAAAGCAGGGTTATGATCCTTGCAGTCTAATGTGTTCAAAGTCCGGTGGCCCACAGCAGTCACAGAGCTTGACACTCCCCATACATGTTACAGCAAGCCAACACACTGCCTGCTGTCAAGATAATGAGATCCCCGACAGGTCAAGTAGGGTGACATGACACAGCATTAAATACAAAATATTATCCCCCGTTATCAGCCACAGGGTAAAAACCTCCCGTTGTATCACAGCCAATAGGCGAGTCGCAGGACAGTTGTTCAGTAAGATACTACATACAGCATTAAAACAGCATATACTGTATTCCTATTGTCAAAGTAAGATTACGGAGTTGGTACAAGTTGGAGAATGGTCAATGGTCATGTAAGCGAGGCATTACTTAGTACAGTAAGGACTGCAAACACTGCGTTTAGCAACTCTTATCTGACATGAAACAACATTAAAAACAGAATCTAAAGTGTGTGTGGTTTTGTCTGTGAAATTATTACCTGTGCAGTCATACTGTCTAAATATCAATAGCAGCCTAATGAAAAGCCATGTGGTCCAGTCACTCACTCATAAAGCAAGGCCTAACCTGGGTTTAGACCCACACTGTTGGTTGTTATACTATGGGGCAGTGTGTTTTAATAGGGATTAATTCCACAGTGAGGGGACATTTACTAAACTTGGATTCCAGACTGAAATAACAGAGTTGAAATTAGAAAGCATACTATCAGTTATGACAATATGTTGATCTGTATTATTGCCAAGCACTATAGTCTTAACTCACATAGTCTAATCGTTCATTTGTAGGTTACAACTACATGTATTAACTACATGTAACTGCAAAAGTGATTTGAAGGAGGACGTGTTTAGAAACAACTATTTCCCTGCTTCCAATCAATCACTCACTAACTAATACATTTTTAACTGTCAGTCTCACAGCACCACAAACACATTCCCACTTGCATAGTGCAAAGTGCAAACCAGGGTAAATTACCTGCAATGCAGTGAAAATAACAAACACACCATACTTCAATCTACAGTACATGCACGAAGGCCTACATACAGTGCAAATATTATTGAGGCCAGCTCATTCTCTGCCCACATCGCAAAAATATCAGTCACGATACTGTTATACAATACTGTTAAAAAAGAATATCAGTCAAGCTAACAGCACTGGTCACCCTGATACTAAATGTTATCAAATGCGGGATTCCCAGCCATATTATTAACTCTAGCGTATGGCAGCAGTAGCAAGTTCAGCTGGCGTTATTAAAGTTTGATTTGGCCTTGAAGACCGAGTCAAAAGTCAACCGCGGTGTGTTTGTCTCCCGTGTGCCAGCCTGTTGGCCCAAAAACAACCGAGCCAAAAGTGAAAATAAATCTCATTCCTGGCCAACGAACCCAGAGAAAAACTACACAACTACTTTCACTTACACAGAAAGCTAAGGATCCGTCATGTCGTCCCATAGGAAGTCTCGCTGGTGCGAACGTGAGTGTACAACGTTAATATGCGGAAATAAACGTTACCTGTTCAGTTTAGTTGGCCTGTAGATTCAGAGTCCTCCTGCTGTCAGAATATCAAGTGTAGTAAGAGTTGTGCTGGTTTATTTATTTGTAGTTTAACTGATTAAAAAGGGAAAGTGTAGCCGTCCTGTATTTCTGTTTCTGTGTTCAGACCGAAAGCAAAACAACGGCTGGCTTCGGGAAGTGGGGGCTCGAGCTGGAAATCCCCCTCTTGCTCTCGTGCTCTCTCTCTCGATCTCGAGCCCTCGGTGGCGTCGCGGAAGTCTCTCGGCCGCCTGCGCGCGCCTCCGTTCCATTAAAAAAAAAAACACAATCTGATCAGTCCCAACAGAGAGTGGAAATACACAAAGAGGTATCACTCTGCACTTATTTCGTGGTACTACAAAGTCACCACAGTCTGCTTTTAATGTGTATAGTTGGAATGTCACGTGGTAATTCTATATTACATTAGTATTTTGGTCATTCATTTGTATCAGAAATTTCTAAATAGCTGGGTTTATACTGTTCTACCGTATTCAGTCGCTCCTAGAACACATGATTTGTTTGCACCTATGGGTAACAAAATTATCTAGTTTTGCTTATTTTTCCATGAACAATTCAAGTTGTTATATTTAGCAATTTTAGCCTATCTAGACTGAGCTTTATAGCATGGGTTTGTACATTTTTTGAAAACTTTGAGGCTGTTCTTGTTTCTCTGCCATGCATTATGATGTTTCATATAGCTTACATGGTGCTAAATGACTATACTAAGCAAAATCTTGGCATTTGTATATGGCTAATACGCAAAAACAGCTGTGTATCTACAGTCCCGAACATCAAACAAACGCTGACTGGTTGAGCAAGGAAGGATTTCCTGTAGCATGTCGTCAGCACAGCATGCACTACTAAATTCTGCTAATTCCCGCCTATGCCGACCGAATCTGTTGAAGGTTAACGCCCACGTTTGATGATTTTTACTATTGAGTGATTCATCTTCTTAATCATAGACGATCTTTGGGGCCGATTTCATTTTCACTTCCTCAATTTTCCACCCCCCGCCCTCCCTCCTATCCTTTCTGCCTGGGTTGACGCTGGAAACGAAACTAGAAACTGCAGGCAAGTTAGTGTGTGTGTGTACGTGTGTTTAAAACCACCTGCAGTTCTCAGGAAAGACTGCAGCTTTTCACTTCATTTGCCTGCTCAGAACCACATCAGAACTGCCTCGTGTGGTTCAAGGGTCAAACCTGAAGAAAGTCTGTTTTATATTGAATACAAACACGGAGCTTGGTCCTTGTTTTACATAGCTTCGCCAAAACTGCAATGTGTCGTTTTGGGGTGAAAATGTTTACATGTTAAAAGTTAAAAAAAAAAAAAAAAGTTACATGCATGCATCGGTAATATGGCAAAAAACTGTAAACAATGTTCCTATTACTCTACTGTATTTCAACCACAACACCATCAGCAGGCAGCACAGCCACAGAGTTTCATATCATTTTTCTGCTCCTCTTACGTCTGTTCAAGTTACCGAAAGTACTTTTTAACCTCTGAAAAGGGGTTTAAAAAGGCAATTTATATCTGTACTACATATAAAAAAAACACACAAAACAAACAAACCTTTCTATCAGGTAGGCTATTGTGCCCCATTGAAAATACATACATATTGGTGCTTGAAGAGCAGCTGTTCCAGTTTATGATGCAGGTTGATTGAATTTGCAGATTAAGTTTTTGAATACAAAATCCCTATAATTTCTGTTGCTGTTGGCCCTATCTAATTGACACAAGAAAAGAAAATACATTTGTTAAAAACACAGGAATAGAATATGATAAAAAGCATCTTTTTTACTGCTGTATTCCGCACTATGACGCTGACCCCAGACCTGTGAATCATCAGTAAATAATGACACAACTAAAGAGCTGGCATTATCAACAGTTCAGTTATGAGGAGGGAGTCAGGTCACTTTCCTCTCGACTGGTGAGAGATCACTACACAGGCAGGCTTATCACACAGGCAGGCTTATCACACACACACACACACACACAGAGCGGGTGAGGGTGGAGGGCGTCTGATAAATAATTATGCTGCTTCTCCCACCATCTTCCTCTATTGGCTAGACAGCAAGACTGAAAGGCAGACAACAAATTGAGACAGGAAGACAGACAGATGGGTCAGATAGACAGAGGAAGGGGAACAGACAGGTAAACAGATAGAAAGTCAGGTAGATTCTGCAGCATACATACAGTATATGCCATTTGGGGGAAGTTTTTATCCAAAGTGCCTTACTGCGAGTGCATCAGTTTTCATTCTGGTAGGTCCCAGTAGGAATTGAAACCCTAACCTTGGCAGTATCAGTGCCGCCTTGCTCTCTAGGACTATCCACAGGTACAACAACAGCAAACCCTGGTTCTCTGCTGAGCTGGGGAAAGTACGCTCCACCAAGGACGAGGCTTACTTACTTACTTTCCCAATCCGTCATCATCCCGGTGCCCCAAAAAAACACAGAAGATCTCAACAGCGAATTCATCAAACTTATCAAGTTTGCAGACGACACCGTTCTGATTTGGTCTCATCCCAGACGGTGAAGAGTCCACATACCAGGAGGAAATGAGCCGGCTGGTGTCATGGTGTGGAGCCGACAACCTGGAGCTGAACCCATTAAAAACTGTGGAGATGGTCATTGATATCAGAAGGAAGCCCTCCCTTGGAAATACATGGCACCACGGTTAGCAGAGCGGATCCTTACAAATTCCAAGAAGAACCAAGAAGGCCCACAGCGCACTTGCACTTTAACTGTACATATCACTGATCGTATAATGTAACTGTACTTGAACATTGAACATATCTTTTATTTTTATTTGTACTGTATTTTTTACATTCTTCTTATTAGATTTTATGTTGACACCTGCACCAAGAGAAATTCCTTGTACATTGTACTTGGCGAATAAAGTTCTGATTCTGATTCTCATTGAGCTCCACAGAAACAGACTGACAGCTGGAAACAAATGATGGCAGCTGATTTTCTGAAGAGAGAAACCACAGAGAATCTGATTAGTCCCTATTTAAACAGCCTTGAAAAGGTCAGATCTGTGTCATCAAGGGTTGAGCTCAATCACATTTTCTGTTCCCGTGTAAACGTCTATCTCAGGAAGGACTGCTGATTCATTACAGGCCCACAGAGCTGCACTCATGTTATCAGGCTGGACAGCTTCCTCTAGTGGCTGCATGTGAAACAGCTTGATCTGCAAAGGAGCCACTCCATATAAAACCTTCCTGAAAATGTTTAGAGCCAAAGCACATCACATGGGCTCATAACCATTGTCACAGGAAATTACTAATATCAAATATTGAAGCATGTGTTGTTCATAAACTTAGTGTTCTATCTTGATGAACTGATGATCTTTCTGAATATCTAAGATAGATACTACTTATAAGTGTGTACAATTAATCCATAATTGATGCATATTCAAATTTATCTCAGCTTTATAAAGGTTTAGTGTGTAAAGTAATTCACATGTAAAAAGGTGTGAGGAATGATGTGAAGCCAAAAGGACATAGTTACACTGATCTGTTTGTTCTTGCATTTGATCATTTATTGCATTAAAATTGTAGTTAAAAAAGTGGACAAGATTTGTTTTATATGGTAAGTGCAGAAATAGTCCAAAGTCCCAAGCCCTTGCTGTATTCACTGGTAAGTAGTGATTGGTGCCAAAAATATCTGATCATCAAACTGCAAATCCCTAAAACGTAAAGAGTGTTTCAACCCATTGCCCACTAAAAAGAGAGTGATAAGAGCAAATTAAAACAAAACAAAACATCCCTGGAAATTGTCCCAATACACTTACAAGCAAATCAGTGCTATTCTCTGAACATGATGACCAAAAACAAACCTACATTATAAATGATTATAAAAACATAAAAACAGTTCTGATTGGCTCAACAGAAATCCCATAGATCTGTTCCCTTTTATCCTGAAGATGATGGTGCATTCAGGTGCTCCTTGTAATCTCATTAACCCCAATGTTTACACGTTTACATGGACTGTGCAATGCACAGTCTTAAATTGAGAGTAGAAACCAGAACAGAAGAACATATCAGAGGAAACCAGTCCAGTGAGGAAAGTAGGACTTACCACATAGTAACATTGTTCATCAACATATGGACAATGAATGGGATTCTGTTCTTTGAAGTAAAAAGAGATAGATACATTTAAAATCAGTAGAACCAGCATAGTCACATTACCAAGGAAAGCAGTTCTTCAGCATAGGTAAAAAATTAAATGACAGGAGTCAGTATAGAGACCAAAGTAGAAACGATAAGAGAATCAGATTATACCCAGTAGAAGTCAGTCTAGTGAGGAAAGTAGAAGTCTTTGGTCATCATTGAGACAATACAGGGGATCTGTTTCTTGAAACTGTATCCAGACCAGTTGGAGGAAGACTCAAAGCCCATCGCCACCTTGCGGTTGACTCGGGTCATGATCTGCATCAGCTCCAGCTCCTTGCTGTGACGCTGCAGCATCTCACACAACGCCTGCATGAACCAGGAACCATTGGACGTGTTCCTCCATGAGTAGTATCCTGCGGGACAAATTACAGCGTTACAACTCTTAGAAGAGGTGCACTCATAGCATGTTTTACCGGCCAAATAAGGAGTATTTCATATATTGGATAGCGCCAGCCATGTCTGATAGGATTGGTATGATGCAGTTTGTTTAATTACATATTTTTGTGTAACTGATCAATACTACACTGGTTGTCTAAGGGAATTTCATTGGATTCCATGCAAGTATCCATTAATATAGTATATTTATCATTATCAACATCATCCTGGGTTTCAATGGAGAGTTTTAGTGTCTCATGGTCCAAATACTTTTTCAGAGGCTTTTCCACCCTGCCAAGAATACAAATCGAGGAGAAATACTGAAAACTTGTAAGTTTTTGGCATGAAACACAACCACGAACGGCGATAATATCGTATATCGCATTATTTTGGCGGGACAGCATCGTGATATCAAATTTTGTCGTCCAAGCCTACTTTGGACTGACTGTGCCATTTATAAAAGTATTTGGTAACACTTTATTTTACAGCCCGATAATTACAGTGTAACTAGTTTGTAATTATGGGATACTAATACAATAACAATTCTGTAGTTACAGGGTAACAAAACAAGAAGTCCAGGAGAAAAAGGGGTAACAATTTTGTAATTATGAGAGACTTATGAGATATTTATGGTGTAACTATTTTCATAATTACCACACACTTATTACAGGGTACAATAACGTAATTGGGGGGACAAAACAAATGTTATCGGTACTTGTTCCCTGTAATTATGGAGTAACTACAAGGTGTGCGGGCTGTAAAATAAAGCAGTGCTTGTTCCCCTCTTGTTCCCCCCTTGTTCCCGTCAGTATCTAAAGATTGATGAGTTAACCATGACATGCATTGTGTCTGGAATCTACAACATAATGGGATCTAAATGACCCCAATGAGCCTTTTTCACATATGTTATATGTGATATGTGAAGTGATGTCATAACCAGGTGACATCAGATCCGGTCTGGGCCAGTCCTCTTCAAAATGGAAACAAGGGATTTTCCAACTTGTCTAATGATCTCCCAGCGCTCTCAAGCGGTGACATTAGTCGGTTCAGAGAGGCATTTCCACACACTGAATGTGCAAAGAAGAATAAAGGATATGGCTGTTCTCCGAAAATTACATTTTTGATCATTAGGGTAAGTTAACATTTGCTACGATAGCAAGCTGGCTACATAGCATATCAAGCTAGCAAACGTTACCTAACGTTAATCTTACGCATCACTACAGTGATGTTGTTGAGAACATGCAACAACACTTCTGTCTCTGACAGCTGTCCTGTCAGTCAAATTTTTGTTTATTCACTACTCCCCATTTTTACATTAACTATTGTATTGTATATTGTAATTAGCAACCGTCCAGTCCTAAAAGGGAACATTAAATGAATTTTATTGTGTGACAATTCAAAAGTTTTTTTTTTCTTTTGAGGGATGATTGTAATGCCATATTATTTAATAACTGTGATTACAGGTGCCAATACCTTCAGAGGGGGAGGACTTTGCAGTCCCCAAGTTCATGGCTGGGACAACATTAAAAGACTATTGTGTCCACCTAAAAGCCAAATTTAGAAATTTAAATATTGAAATTGTTTTATAAAAGGATTCTGATGGTTTTCATTTTACATTTTATATTATAAGATTGACATATTTGATATTTCATCTCAACATACTGTATATTGTATGTTCAATTAAGTCTGTTACTTTGTGTTGAAGCTGGTCTAGGATCTCCTCTCCTAACATCGATTACCAAAGTAGTCAGATGGACGTATGTGATTTTCTGTTAAACTGTATTTACTGTGGGGCAACCTTGTACTTACCCTATAATTACTGTGAACAAGAGGGGAACAAGCACTGCTTTATTTTATAGTCCGCACACCTTGTAGTTACTCCATAACTACAGGGAACAAGTACCGATAACATTTGTTTTGTCCCCCCAATTACGTTATTGTACCCTGTAATTATTTTTTAAGTATGTGGTAATTAAGAAAATAGTTACACCATAACTATCTTATAAGTTTCTCATAATTACAAAATTGTTATCCCTTAATTCCTGGACTTCTTGTTTTGTTACCCTGTAACTACAGCATTGTTATTTTATTAGTACCTCATAATTACAAACTAGTTACACTGTAATTAGCGGCCTGTAAAATAAAGCGTTACCAAATATTGTATGTGTCAATATGATAAAATGGTATCCTTTTTGTTTTTATAGTGGCTTTATTAATCAGTAAACATCATTTCAGTATCAACAAATATCACTGTGCAGGTACTCCGTTCCATCTGTGGCCTTCACCAACACCAAGTCCAACTACTTGAGGAAGTACCTGTTATTGACCTCTTTAAAATCAATAAAAAGAGGACTATAAAGTCATCACAATGGCAGAAATGTATTGTTCACAGGACCCAAAGTCCTTTCCACAGCTGCTGTTAGTGTTTACCTGGGGCTGTGGAATAGGCGCACAGGAAGTCCGCCTCCACGGGAATCCGCTCTGATTGTTGCTCAGCCACACTGTCTGTTTCGTCTGTGTCGTCTGATTCGAGGGCGGGAGAGGCACCGTCGTCCAGATCTGAGCCACGGCACGCCTAGCAAGGACAGGACACAATGGGTTTATGCACAAAAACTGCAATCACGTTTTATGCCAGTACTGAAGCTCTGTAGTAAGCTTGGTGATTCAAAGCTGAATAATTACACAAATGCTGGATAAATGTTCTCATTTACTCCAGCCACAAAGCAATTTAGAGCCATATGTCGTTACAACTGAAGCCTCATAGACAATAGTCATATTACTAGAACTTTGACTTTGGTACAAATTCACAACTGATAATGCTAAAAACAAAGTAATAAAATAAACTTACACATAATCTTCACATAAAAACGTCTAGAAAGCTCGGATTCAAATAGCAAAAATGTATATTTGACATCACAGTTGAGTGTCTAAGCATTCACCAAAATAAGAATAAAAAATGATAAACTATTACAAAGCAATGATCGGACCATTTTCTCAGGAATGTCTTGGCGTGGCACTGGCCATGTCACTCTTGATTGACAGCTTCCTGTCCAGTCTTCGTAGCTATGTCACATAATGTGATGTTTCTACCAACAACACTGAAGAGCCTCATCTTTATGAATCTGCAGATTCAGCTTTTCTAAATATTGAGGCAGAGCTCCTCATTGATAGAATTTGTTAGCACACACACAACATTAGCAAAGACCCCTGATTTGTACTCAAAGCTACACTTGTGATGCTGGTTCTACACTTTAACTATTCAAAAACTACAATTAAATTAAATTGATTTCTTGACTCTGAAAATGTACCCTTAGGATTTGGAATCAAGTCTCTATCTTGGGGTCAAAACGATAATAGTCTAATGGAAACAGAAATCCCAGATCACCACCAAAATCTAATCAATTGTTCCTTGGCCAACGGCCTATCTGTCCACCACATTTCATGGAAATCTGTTTCATTAATTTTTGAGATATCCTGCTAACAGACAGACAGACAGACAGACAGACTAACAGGGGCACAAACATAACCTCCTTGGCGGAGGTAATAACAGTCAGTTATTATTGGTAGGAAACTGCCATCATTGGCTATCTCCATGTCTATCTCCACAGAAGTCAATGGTGAAATTGGACAGGGAAAACTCCACTGAAAGGGTTCCCTATGTATTTTCACATGTAGTGGTGGGAGAGTTATTGATATCAGCTTTGTAGGCAAAAAAGGCTGAATTGGAACAATTGCAAATTGGAAAATATTATGTATCAACCTAAGTACAAATCTGAGTAACATACTATGAAATCCTGAATTAAGATCTGACAGTGACACCAGTAGAGCCAATAATGAATAAGGGTGTATGTTTTTTCACGCTATTACTCTTATTACTAGGCATGGGACGATATGCTCACGATACGATTCGTTACGCGGGTTTATGATTCAATACAACCGTGATATGATGTAATAAATAAAAGATTAATGACAACAAAGTCTGACTGTGCAGAATTATGTTTATTTCTGAGACACAAATCATTCTAGCAATGGCATTGGCTGCTAGAATGTAAACAACAATTTAAAAATGTCATTACAAAGTGAAAATAATATAATTTGGATGCAGAGCTTGTGAAACTGTGATGGTCAAGCGTCTCATTTGTGATTACTACAGCAGAATAAAATGTAGCTAATGTCAGAATTCATTTTCCTGCCCCACGATATGTATTGTCACATTTTTGTATTGCGATATATTGAATTTTGATATATCGTCCCATCCCTACTTATTACTTATTATACTTTCTTGAACTTTCTTCATTAAAATATGCAACAACTTTTGAGCCTGATTGTATTTGCATCTGTATGTGTGTTTGTGTACATGTGTATTTATGCATATCTGTGTGTTTTTACGAGCTGACTATGCAAGTGTGTGTTTAAAGCTGCACAGTGCATCTTTGCACTTTAGTGGCCCCAAGTGGCAGCAGGGATAACTTCATTACCACTTTGTGATTTAGATTTGTATTATTTACATAAATATCTTGCATGCTTTATGCATGTGTATCTGTATGTATGAGTGTTTAACTAACCTGTATAAAGAAGAGCTTAGGTTTCCCCACCAGACTCCTACAGCGGTCTCCTTTAAAGTAACCCGTCAGTTTCGTCAGCTCGACAGTGCCGTCTGTCCCGTATATCACCCCCTCGTCTCCGTGACTCAACAACACACAGACTAATGATGCACAGCCACTGTGGTCCTCCTGGGATACTGGAAACAGACAAGAATGGAAAAAAAGAGACATAGAGTTAGACTGCCGGTCCAGCAGGGACGTGTCTTTACAACACTGAGTACTGTTTCTCTTTCATTTCAGTGGAATGGCAGCACTGTATGCTGTGGATAGTGCTGAGAGTTTAGCATGTTTTTACTGCTAAGATGTCTTGAGTCTCAAACTCAAACTCAACAACTTTTAGCACAAGTGCTGCCCTTCAAACAGGTTTCAAATAACAATAGCCACAACTAGGGTTAGACCGATATGGGTTTTTGTATGCCAATACCAATACTTTTTGACTGAAGCTGACGATATCTGTTGGGGGATTTTGCCTTTCTGGGGTGCCACATTCATGACTTACAACTTATTTTGGAGTAGGATTTCCATAGCCTAAACTAACTTAATTAAAGTCATGGCTTTATTTGGCAAAAGAAAGAATACTTAATTCTGCTATGCCTCTCATAAGATATTAGGCTCGGGGCGGTCGCTGTCCCAGGTCCTGACTCCCTCAGGTGTTCTGTGCTATTTTCGTATCTTTTGTTGGCGAAGGCGCAGACATATAGATGCTCCAAAACCACATAAACCCCGTTTATGTATGTTGTGCATGCCTCTTTCACTTTGATATAAATTCTTCAACCAGTAGACATGTTTACATGCACATCAAAAATGCAATTTGAATGTGGTAAAGGTAATAATACCAGTACAGAGTCTGGACTGGGTTAAATTAAGGACTTACCAATATCATCCACAACTTGTAGGATGTATGAGGACCTTCCCTTTCAGTCAATTAAACAGGAGCATGAAGCAGAATCATGGCTGTAATTGTTTGGGTTAAATTAGTGTCGGGACAGGAAATAGGTTATTATTTTTTTAGCAAAAAAAACCCAACTCTGATTTCCACAGTTATTTCTGAATAATCTAAATAAGTACTTCAGTCATGTAAACAGCATTATAATGGGGAGTTGTTCATTTTAAACAGAGCTTTACTCACAGTATTGGCAGTAGTCCCTTTATTGTGCGCAAGTAGCCTAAATGTAGCCAAATATTACTTATTGAATGCAACCAATTTAATCAAGTAAAACAAACTACAGGCAACCGAGAAAATAATGGAAACATGTTTTATTGTACTACAAAGTTAGTTGTAATTGCACATGTTGTTACTGTGTGAATCATTGTCTTTCAAAATAAACAGTCGGTGCGCACCACCGGGCTTTCAATATCTCCAGAAACGTGAATGCAGCTTTATAAGAGACATCATATGCCCTGGCATATTTTGGGTGCTGTAGCCTATGTTCATATTTGGGGTGCTGTATATTCACTCCTTGCGAGTCTGGACCTCCTGGACAAGAACATGAGAGGATCAGATTGGCCATGATGGACACCAGCCTCTACCATACCTACTGATAATGTATTCAATCCAAAGAGTTTATCTCGTATATGAGTTAGTATCTCGTATGTACAAGATACTAACTCGGACATACAAGATAACTGACTGCAAACTATTTTTTTTTCTCCCTTGCCTCTCAGGGCTTCCGTCTAAACCTCTTTAACTCTGTTAAAAAAAAAAAGCTGTGACATTCCTGGGCCCAGTTTGATGTTTGGTGGCTACAATGGAGTTTGATGCAGAAAAAAGTATCGGAGGGGTGGGGGGGGGGTTCCTTTAGAGTGAATAATAATACTCATTTAATTTCTCTTACGGCTGAACAATAGTTGCTCCATCTGTGCCACAGTCTGGTCATTAGCCACTTTGATCTCATAGCCAAGATCAGAGAAGGTCTTCTTAGCAGCAGCAGCATCAACGTCCGTCCCGCTACGATAGGGCGCATCTGGAGAGAACCACAAACACGCAGACACAAACATAGTAGCCTTTCAAATATCACCATTTAGGATATACTCCAGTTAGTATCTTCAAACAAGCAGCAGTGTAAGCGTTTGGCCACAAAATGTGCCGCACAAGCTGTCTGGAGTAATTTATGGTCTAGATGTGTATGTGTATATGTGACACATCTATGTGTGCATATCAGGGTTCTTGCTGTGACCATGATGTAAAATTCCATGACTTTCTGTAAGTAGGTTGGAGTGTTTCCATGACCTAAAACGCTCGTCCTTCCTGGTTTGTTGGTGAATGGTTTGGTGAGGCTGAAAACCACCATCTAATGCAATGAATGTGTGAAATAAATTGTAAAATACATTCTGGTATATTCCTGGACCCATTTGTAAAATTCCCTGACTTCCCCAGACAATTGATCCAATTCATTCCCAGTCTGGATTACACCTCTCAAAATTCAATGATATTAAAGAAATATATACAGCGTCTTTGCCATGCTAGAGCCCCTATTGGCTTGAAAGATTTCTCACTATGTTGACTACTGACTACTTCTAGAGCATTGTACTCAATCCAACAGAATCTCCATTGTGAAAACGAAAGTGAAACTTAACATTCCACAATTTGCTCCAAACTCGCATGTGTTAGTAACAAGCCCCCATGACCAGCTCTGGGCTGTGCGGTGATTTTGGCATAGTGGCCAAGCTCGGAATTGCAAGTCACGTGACACCATGGGGCCCAAACAGACTTTTTCCCATAGAGATACATTAGAAAAGAAACGCCTGTAAAACTCCAGAATTTTTTTCTGGGCATCGTAAAAAGTCAAATTTTAAATCATTGGGTCCATTTTTCTTTGGAAGCGACCAAGAGTTGTATCAAGCTGTATTTTTTGGTGCTTCATGAACGCGCTTCCAGGCCACGAGAACGCTCCATGCGCATTCATCGCTTCTACTTCCAGTCAGTGTTGACAGCTAGACTAGCTGGCTGTTAGCGGAGGCTTTTAACTGTATCCATCAAACTAGATCACATTAAACTCAACCTACAATTCCGCTGACATTCAGGTAAGACTTAAGAACAATAACGGATGGTTTCTAGATACTAATAACTACTACTACTAATCGTAAACCTGCGACATCAAACAAACCCAGAATATTCTCAAGGATAATTGGTTTAACAGATTTTTTTCACTAGTAAAACTTGCATTTAAGTAGCGTAATGCAAACCTATCTTCACTGTTTACATAGGACTCCATTTGATTCATGGCCAAATGTTTTGAGGTGACTCACCTTTGATCCAGTGTACAATCCCATGGCTTTAATCAATATATATGCAGCAATAATAATAATAATGGCTACAAGCAATACTATCGCTACACTGAGGCAGCAGCTTGTTCATTAACTTGGACTATGTGGTCTATGTAGTCAATGACATTCGAAAAAGTATCAGTGTATATTCTGTAAGACTGACTTGTATAATTAAAAACAGTAACACAATGTTGATATTTGTGACTGGAAAAACATATAATGCTGGTAAAATGTAATAACCAAGGTAAGATGGAGAAAAGTAATTTGAAGTCAATGGACTACAATGTCATAACAGATAAGACTTATTTAAGAGATGATCCAAGACAAATTGTTACCGTATTTCCTCTAATAGTGGCCGGTAGTCAATTAAAAGTCGGGTCTCCGATAATGGCTGGGGCCGTGGTCGACACGAACAAATAAAGGCCGGCCCCAAATACAGGCCGGGGAAAAAAACAAAGTAAACAAGACTAGGTCAAAACCTAGTATATGGCTGGACCGTGTCCGTCTCCTCTCTCCGCCACTGTCCTCTCCACCGCGCCCACGGCCCGTACCTATCGGGGACACACGTTGACGCATCGGCGTTGGGACCCCGCCGAAATCTCGGCCAGATCACCGGGAACAAATCGGCGCCCAGCTATCGGCACTGGCCAGAACCGTGCCCCCGGGAAACTCGAAGCGTCGGCAGTAAGCCCTCGGCGCACTGAAACCTCCATGCTGCCGACAGAACAGAGGGCTGTCAGGTGGACTGAGCTCGCGCATCGAAATAAACGGCGATATGATATAATTGTATAGATTCTACTTTAGCTTCAGTTAGCTTCAGTTAGCTTCAGCTTACATGCAAACAACGGTGGATACTGGTAAACTCCTGGCGCCTGCTATACATGTAACTGTAGTTTGTAGTAACGTACAAGTGCCACAAGATGGCTCGGCCGGCGGAAGACTCTGGAGCATGCCGTCGTCGATTACCGTAATTATCATAATGCATTGCAGTAACAAAAAAACGGCTACCTAACGTACCCCAACAGAAGCAGATCAGAAAATCAAACTTCATACTAAAATATGAGCAAATATACTTATCAAACAGAGGGAATTAGAAATAAAGGCCTGTCTCTAATATAAGCCTGCTTCCAATAAAGGCCTGGTACCCTCTGCAGTTGAGGTAAATAAAGGCCCGGGCCAATATTAGAAGAAATACGGTATATGTAGTGTAAACATTTATTTCAAAATATACGTTTCATTTTACATTAAACAGTTAGCATACAAACACCAACATCATAATGATGTTAAACTACTTCATTTGTGAAGCACTGGCTCCAGTAGAGGTGAAAAAGGTGCTACCAAGTCATTACTGTCTGTGACCGATGTATGAACCATGTCACATTGAAAATGTTCAACATTAAAGGTCTCATATTCTCCACTTTACAGTGTTTAATTTTAGGTCTTGAGGTCCATTCAAAGCTGTTTGTGTGGTGTCATTTACCAAAAACACTCTCAATCCATGTTTACACGTTCATTTTCCAGCATCTCTCTGAGCCTTACCAAGAACAGGCTGTTTCTGTCGCTGTGTCTTTAAGGCTTATTAATATTAACGACCCTCTGTTCTGATTGGCTAACCATTTCAAGAGTGAAACGTGAGACACCACGGCCCGGCAGCTACAGGTAGGGAAAACTCTCCGGTAATAAACAATGACAACCGCTCAACCGCTTTGAAAAAAACACTTTGTTAGTCTATTATTTCTTACAAAAATGATAATGAGCGAACCTTTGTGACGCCACAAAGTTACGGAAGTCCAAACGGCTCGTTTAGAGGCTCGCTTTTCTAATATGGATTGTGTAGATTTATTTGGCGACTGTGCGTTTTGATACTTTCACAATGTTTAGATAGCACATCCAACTCCTTTATAATCAAAGAGGCAAGGGAAATCCAGTTTTACACGATATGGGACCTTTAAGTTCAAAATAAATCTCCTAATCATGAGAAATCCGCAGAGCCACAGGCTACCTGGCTAGTGATGTGTAGCATGAACTTGACTCCCTGTAAGAAACACAAGATAACGTTCAACATAGTGGGGCACAAATCACTAATACAGAGTTTAGGCTATGATCGAGCAAAACTATATATCTTTAACTAAGTAAACTTGCCTAACGTTAACCCATGGATGTGTTACCTGACACCGTATCGTTATGCTAACGTTATTGCCAACGTTAGCTTAGCTCAACTTTATCCAGACTGAATCACATCACATCGGATGTAAGATTTATACAAATAAAGCAAGATCAAGAATGTTATTGTTCTTGAATAAATGATAGGGTCATACCTCGATCAGTTCACCCAACGACGGTTTCCCCAAAGAGCCGGAGTGTGCAGCAGCAAAGTCAACCAGAACCAAAGCAAGCTGACGGCGCTCATGAACCCACTGTCGTCACGGCCGCTGCAAGAACGCGACTAGGCTCATTCATGTGGGACAGGCAGGGCCAAGAAAGACACTAACACGCTAATGCGATGGGCCATGGAAGTAGGAGTCATAGAACTTTTTCGGCATATGCGCTGCGTGAGCAACTTTCAGTGGAATGAATGGGCCGCCATCTTTGAATACCTCATCCATAGTTTAATACATCCATGGTTAGTAACGGTATCCAACTGCCATGTCATTGTAGATTGACATAATTCTGACAACTGATTGGACAGATACTCTCCAAGGAGATCGGACCCACGTGGGGAGTGGGAGACACAGATCCAAATGATCCACGGTACGCATGCGCGTCCCGAACTGTGGGTGGCGAACCATACGCCACAGGTTTTTTTCAGGAACCGTGACACCCGTAGTGCACAGATGTGTGTATACTGTTGTGCTGGTGTATATACCTATTTTCTTGTCAAAGTTCTTGTTGTTGATGATCAGACAGTGTCCTAGGCTGGGGTAGTCCATCCTGTAGCGGTTGGGGTCATGGGGCACCGCTTTACTGTCGGGCCGAGAGTCCATTTCCTGCAGGCTGCCTGGACACACACACACACACACAAGGTCTTGAACACACTTTAGACAAAGTATTTTGAACCTGAGAAGCTTGTATAACCTACTATTTCTGCTCCCTCACACACCTACTTTTAAACACGTTTTAGACGAGTAAGTGAATTTGAGGGGCTTGTTAAACCAACTTCTGCTCCATCTCACTCCACACACATACAAATATTGTCTTAAAGATGCTTTGAATGCCTCACTGAATATGAGCATGTGAATAAGGGATCATAGAAAGTAGAGCTCCTGTTGGAACACACACTGATGGGGATGAGTCCAGCTAGTTGTGCAGGTTGAGGCAGCACAGAGCCTTATGCCTCTTTCACACAGTTTTGAAGGAATACACCAACATTTTGGCCAAAAGTCTCAGGGACTATTCACGATTGTATCACAAGAAGATATATGATAGTTCCAGTGGCGTGCTGTCAAGGCCTGCAAGGCCTTCACTGCAGGCCTAATAGTGTTCAGAGAAAAGGGAAAAACGTGTTCAAGTAATGTAAAATTATAAAAATAAAAATTCTAAGCTTATTTACATCGTTCATAAATCATAATGTAAACTTACTATAGCAGTCCGGTGACTCTGCAATTGTCTCTGTTTTTTTAGCCAATCAGATTTTTTTCCTGGTGTGTCTCTAGGTGAAACTGAAATCTGTGCTCCTCCCTCAACGCCTGCATAATTTCTATTGAATCCATCCGTTCATAGAACTTGGTGTGAAGGGGGTGTGGGGGTATTTCGGATTGTCATTTTTTTTATCCAATCAAAATTTGATGTGTGTTGATTTGGGCGGGAGCCAGGCCTGCATGCAGGCCCTGGGTGACGTAGGTTTTTCGGCGGCAACTCTGGAATATAAAACGTCAGTCAGCGTAGTTAGCTTGGAGGAGTGTTAGCTAACGTTAGCTGGCGATTTGTTGGAGTAGCTTACTTTGTGTTAAAAATCATGGCAGAGGGTGGAGAAGGAGTGGATTTGGTAGCCGATTTAATGGCAAAACCATTTTCAAGGAGATCGTTTCAAGACAAGCTTGCTATCGTCCAGAATGGTCGACCTACACCGGATTTACCAGCGCTTACCCAGCAAGGGAAAGGCTTTTTGCGCCGATTCCAGTCGGCCAACTTCCAGCGTTACCCGTGGCTAACTGACTCGATGCAGAAGAACAAATTGTTTTGCTGGGATTGTCTTCTGTTTTCAGCCGACCTGTATGGTGTGTGGAACCACGTTGGATTTGGCAATTTGAGCTGCCTGAGCAAGGCAGCAACTCGACATCAGAGCACGGCAGGACACCTCCAAGCAACTGTCATGCTGAAAACGTTTGGGGACACAAGGGTTGACTTGCAGTTGGATGAACAGAGAAGGAGGGAAACTGAAATGCACAACGAAAGGGTAAAGAAAAATCGGGAAATACTGAAAAAGCTGATCAACTGTGTGATGTTCTTGGGGAAACAGGAGCTCCCTTTTAGGGGTCATGATGAGGGAAAGGAATCTGCTAATCGTGGCAACTATGTGGAGCTGCTCTCATTTTTAGCTGAATATGACAAGGATCTACATTATCACCTCTCCACCAATAAAGTATTCACTGGCACATCAGGAAAAATACAAAACGATCTTATCACTGCCATAGCTGATG
Organism: Centroberyx gerrardi; assembly: GCF_048128805.1. Lineage (NCBI taxonomy): Eukaryota > Metazoa > Chordata > Actinopteri > Beryciformes > Berycidae > Centroberyx > Centroberyx gerrardi. The sequence continues at coordinate 5,913,651 of NC_136012.1, forward strand.
TGATGGGAGAGGAGATAAAACGGGAGATCAAGAAAGCAAAGTTTGTAGGAGTTATGGTGGATGAGACCACAGACGCCAGCAATGCGGCCCAGCTGTCTCTTGTGCTCCGTTATGTGACAGACCATGGTGTAAAGGAGAGGTTCGTCAGGTTTGATTATGTCACCACCGGGAAACGGGCAGATGATATTGCAGCTTTGATTGTTGGATTCCTGGAGGAGTATGAGTGCTTAGACAAGGTTGTGGCCCAGTGTTATGACGGTGCCGCTGTTATGGCCTCAAGTTTAAATGGTGTGCAAGCCAAAGTGAAAGAGAGAGCTCCTTTGGCCTTATTCATCCACTGTTATGCACATACATTAAATCTGGTTCTCACACAAGGAATGTCCAAGTTCAGAGAGTGCAAAATATTCTTCTCTACTCTCAACGGTCTTTCTGCATTTTTCTCCCGGTCACCTAAGCGCTCCCAAGTGCTTGACGAGATTTGTCAAAGACGGCTACCTCGTGTGGCACCAACAAGGTGGCTCTACACTTCGCGACTGGTTGGCACCGTGTCTGAGAAGAGAGATGCCCTAAAGGAGGTGTTTGAACACATAGTAGAGCATCATGGCGAATATGACAGCGATACTGTAAACAGCGCCGATGGATACATTACACATCTGGAAAACTTCGAATTCAACTTCTTGCTCTCCACTTTCTCCACTTTTGGACTGCTTCAGAACAAAGCCCTGGATATCCAATTCTGCTTAGACAGAATCAATGAGTTTTGTCAGGCCGTTGAGAGGGAAAGACAGCAATTTGGTGACATCTATGAGTCCACTGTGCGTAAAACAGGTGCGCCAAGCACAAGGAGAGCTCATGCCCAAGAGGACATCCAGGCAAAATACCAACAATTACACAGTGACATTTTGGACAGCATTCTCAGCCAGACAAGGAACAGATTTAAAGACCATGAGAGACTTGCATTCCTTTCTCTCCTTGACGCTCAGCGTTTCCAAACATTCTGGGAAACATTCCCAAATGAGGCCTTCCAGAGCCTTACGCAGAGCCACGGAACCCTTTTCGACTTACCGCGGCTGAGAACCGAGCTCACTGTTGTGTATGCCATGCCCGGCTTCCAAGGGAAAAGCCCCGTTGACCTCCTGTCTTTCCTTCAGCAAAAAGACCTCAGCGACAGCCTGCGTGAACTTTACGCACTCACCTGTTTGGCTGTAACAATTCCAATGTCAACTGCGTCTGTTGAGAGGACCTTCTCAGCGCTTAAACGTATAAAGACGTATTCAAGGAATACAACAGGACAGGGTCGACTCTCAGCACTGGCTACCATTGCCATTGAAAAGGAACTGTTATTGGACATGAAAGCCAAGAACGAACTTTATGACCGCGTAATTGACCGCTTCCTCCAAAAAGAAAGGAGAATGGATTTCATCTTCAAGTAGAACAGCACTGGTGAGTTCATTTTATGCTTCTTGTGAATTTACGCCCATGATTAGCTCAGGTGTTAAGTTAAGACCCAGCGGCCCGGCTGGTTGTGTACTACTGTATGCGCGTTTTCTTGTGCACCATTTGGAACAGTTTTCTTTGCGAGAGGATTGTGCGTAATGTGTGGATGAGTAGGCTACCACTTATTCATTCATTGATTGCTTTTGCTACTCGTGCCTCATTATGGTGTTTCAGTTTCAAGGTGAAATAAAATGATTTAGTGATGGTCGGTGTGTCATTTGGAACAGATTTCTTTGATAGAATAATTATACTAAAATCATGTGTACTAGTGCATCATTGTCCTTTGTCCCGTAGAATTTTGCTTCAGTCTTACCAGTCTTACTTAGTGTTCCAGTGGCCCGGTTGGAGAGAGAGAGAATGACTGTGTGTGTGTGTGTGTGTGTGTGTGTGTTTGATGTTGCACAAGTAATATGTCAGTGGTAACATTGTTTCTCCGTGCGTAATAGTCTGGTGCGGTGATAGCGGTTTGTGTGGCATTAGGATTTTTTGGGGAACCCATTGAAGGCCTAGGTCTCAAATGCACGGTCCGCTACTGGATAGTTCCACATCTGTGTGTTCAGTATTTAGTACTTATGTGATTATGCTAAATTTGTTTGCTTTTAAAATATGTCATGGAAAGGAGTGTGCGACTTTATTTTTCTTTCTATTTTTAAATTTTTTTTAATTAGCTTTTACAATCCACTACATACAATACGCTAATGGATTACCATGCACTGTGGCAAAAAGCTTATTTGCCACAGTGCACAGTGTTATTTAATTGAGGTAATGACACAGGAAATTTCTTATGGCAGTGTAAATGGGCAACATTGCCTTCAGCAGGGAAAATGTGGTCACCTGAGATTGACGTTATGGAGAACATTGTTATTTGTATCCATCACTTCTTAGTTCTAAAGAAGGGACAGCAATTGCCACCTGGGAGCCATACAGTAAGGTCGGTGACCCAATATTGCTGCTAGCCCATAGTTGCTAAGTTACTGTGATAAGCTTATATTTTCTTATGTAGACTTACACTGTTTACTTCTACTTTCATCAAACGTATGTCAGTGTACAGCTGCTACCTCTCTGAGGATACTTAGCCTACAGGTATTAGATACAATAGCTTGTATTATTGTGATAGCAGATACAAGTCTAAGTAATCAGACAGTTGTCAGTGTACAGTAATTACCTCTTTGAAAGGCGTCCACAGTGTCCCCCTGGCTCCCAACATCACCGTCATCACCACCCGCTGACATGATCCTGAAGACATGAATGCAGAACAGGCAGTGATGTAGCTGGAAATAAAAAGCTGGATAAACCATCATCTCCAGTCGGTGATCATCATGATGTATACTAGCGTTTATAGTTAAAAATGCCACATATTATAGCATTTTTCATTACTATTTTGACATCAAACATTAATATGGGTGTTCACTTATTGAATTTGACGATTAAATACAAAGTAATTGGTTTAAAACAGTATTTATACATGTTTAAAATATCGCGCTTTTATTTTGAAGGCTAAACGCCTGAAGCGTTATTTTCTGTTAATTTGAACCAGCAGAAGGCATCTCTCAGAGCCATTGCTCTGGTCCCACTTCCTGTTACCTTGAGTGACAACGAATACATCCAATCAGTAACAACAAAGAAAGGACCTACCTTTTCCGTTTTCTGTGAAATGTTGAATTGTTTTCTCTTTTGCCGTTGTGTTTTGTGAAATGTTGTTGTGTTTTGTGAAATGTTGTGTTTTGTGAAATGTTGTTGTGTTTTGTGAAATGTTGTTGTGTTTTGTGAAATGTTAATTTGTTTTGTGAAATGTTGTTGTGTTTTGTGAAATGTTAATTTGTTTTGTGAAATGTTGTTGTGTTTTGTGAAATGTTAATTTGTTTTGTGAAATGTTAATGTTTTGTGAAATGTTGTGTTTTGTGAAATGTTAATTTGTTTTGTGAAATGTTGTTGTGTTTTGTGAAATGTTGTGTTTTGTGAAATGTTCATTTGTTTTGTGAAATGTTGTGTTTTCTGAAATATTGTTGTGTTTTGTAAAATGTTGTGTTTTCTGAAATGTTGTTGTGTTTTGACCCTCAGGGCCACTGTATACATGGGCCACATCAAGGCTGTAGCCATGGAGTCAACATTGGGGGGTCTGGGGGTCTGGGGGTCTGTCCCCCCCCACCCCACCCCACCCCCACAGAAAAAATTCAGAATTTGAAAACTCATTTCCTTCTAAAATATTTAAAAATTCACTAACACATGGGATGAACTTATTTATTTTTTACAATAATGTCTAATAGTGTATTGTATTACATTGCTCTGTTTTTTCTTTTTTCCCTTTTCTTGTTTCATTGAATGTAATGGCAGAGATTAGGGATTAATAAAGTACAACCATAATCTTAATCATATAAACAGAAATCTATGCATTGTTATATGAAGACAAGTCCAGATATTGTGGCCAAGGTTTAGCAAATTGTTGTTTTTATTTACATATTTACAAGTAAACTTGGGTGGGCAGCAGGGGTGTTTGGTCTGCTCTGCTCTCCTCTCATTTTCTCCTCTCCAGCCCTCTCTCCTCCTCTCCTCTGGTCCTATATTCTCCTCTCCTCTCCAGTCATCTCTTTTCCTCTCCCCTGCTCTCCAGTCATCTCTTCTCCTCTCCTCTCCTTTCCTCTGCTGTCTTCTCCTCTCCTCTCCAGGTCTCTCCTCTTCTCCCCTGCTCTCCGGTCATCTCTTCTCCTCTCCTCTCCTTTCCTCTGCTCTCCTCTAAACAAGTGGTGTTTCTTGCCATGATGTTCAGGAATGGATTACTAACCATTTCTGATCTGAATGGCAATGATTATTATATCAAGAAACATTGACTCATCTCTTGTCCTACTGTATACTTCTATCATCTGACTGGTACTCATTTTCTCACTGCTCTCAACTTACTTTTCTTCTTTTCTGAGGCTGCCCAAAAAACTGACAAATGTCACTGCCACCCTTCCTCTTCCTCTTCCTCTTGCTCACACTTACTGTGACTGAAAGCTGACTAATAAAACTGCTTGCACTTTAATCAAACACTAAAAATTCTATTTATAATAATATACAGTATACTATACGAATATGCAATAAATGAAAGCTACTACTGTCTACATAAACTACACATGCAGCGCAACATAAATGATTGACACTTTACTCAGACTTCACGTGGGCTTTCTGACAAATAGAGAGTTCCGCTGTCCCCCATGGGGGGACAGCGGAAGGGGACAAACTGCGACTTTCTTGACTTGCAAAATTATCATTTAAATTGACAAAACATCATATGTGTAATTCATGGCACAATTCAAACGGGATCAAACAATTATTTGTCTCTCGCCGTTGACTACCGTACATATTTTTTCCGAAATAAGGTCCCATGGTGGTCCACCAGAAGGGGAGGGACTTAGGCTCTCTATATAACGTAATAAAGACCTTAACGTTAGTTGAATACGCCCGTGAGCACCATTGTTGGTCGCTGGGTGAATGTGTGGCTAATTAACTTTGCAGAAGTGTGGAGATAGGTCTGGCTATGCGAGACTACTTTCCAGGTAACTTAGCTAACGTTAGTGATGGTTGATTGATTATCACTCGTAAATCGGCCCGTTTTCACCAAAAACGTTTGTTTCCAATCTCGGAACCAATCGTCTATCGGTCTGACGACGGTTAGACTCGTACTAAATATTATTTATTTCCACAATTACAGTTCCAGCGCAAAATGACATTGATTGTACCTACCCACAGCGGTCGAGCACCGGCTTCTGCTGGGGTACGGCAACACCACTTGGACAAACCACACACAGAACTGCAGTAATACTAGAACCGGTAGTAATAATTTGCTAATGATTATTTCGGACGACGGTGCGTGGTTGCCTGTCGTAGCATAGCAAAAAAATATATATATTTATGTTTTTTATATCAATATATTGGGGGGGGGGGGGGGGGGGGGGGACATTTTGAGCATATTTGAATATTGGGGGGGATGTGTCCCCCCCAATATATATTATAATTATGGCCTTGGGCCACATACAGGGAGAAATTGATGTTAAGTCTAAGCCATGAATTCAATAAAGTAAGTCATCTCCAAATAACTCCTCAGATTCAACGTAGCCCCAAACTAGAACATCTTATCACGTCCTGAAAACCGCCTCCTGAAAAATATGGAGTTTGGTGTACCAGTCTCTCCATAAGAGACAACAGTACATATTGGGGCTAGTAAACATTAAATACACGTTTTAAAAAATCTATATAGCTAAGGCATTTTGTTGTGATAGCTCAGATATCTGCAGTAACTTTTTGAACAACAATGACAATTCCAAAGTTATCTTCACATCCAGACTTTCTTCAGGAAACTATTTGTATCAAGCATACGTTACTGATTAGCTCACCGGTTTTACGAGTCCTGTCATTTGCTCATTCATACACATTATCAGATAAACTGTCAATGCCATGCAAAAACAATAAAGCCGTATATCTCAATTTACCTACCGTTTGGTCCGAGATAGTCGTAGAAAATGGATATTAGCTGGTCTCCACCAAGATGAAATGTACAACTGTTCAAAGTGCAGGTGTGACACGTCTAGACAATCAGAAACAGTACTGCTTATATGGGCGGGAAGAACTACAGCACCTTGACCACATGGAGCAGATGATTGGTTCAGAAGCTTGTCTGGCATCGTTGCCGTCAAGCCTTTGATGTGTCAGCGCAGGTGTATGATTTTCAAGTACCGCAAACAGGCTACTTGACTTTGGTAACGCTCAATAATTTTCAGTCAAAATAGCTTCATGGGCCACATGTACGGAGAAATTGATGTCAAGTCCAAATTATACTAGGTACTTGATAACCGTAAATAAATGCAGACAGATGGATGAATGCATCATCTCTAATTACAATTGGGTTTAAATTTCAGCTGTGAAGTAAAGTAAACAAAGTAGACAATGTAGAGCAATAGGCCTATAAGTGATTATTTCTTTCAGTAGACTACAGTAAAGCTTACAGGAACTCCAAACTGACAAGAAAAGTTTGAATAAGAAATGCACAAAACGAAAGCGCAACTGACCAGAAGAGACCAGCCTGGTTCCTCCTCTGAGTTGGTAACATTATATGGCCTAGTTTATTAGGCTACTGTATGAGGTTATCATCTGTCTACTAATTCAAGGAATCTCTGTCTGTGTGAGTGTGTGTGTGTGTGTGTGTGTGTGTCCGTCGCATATCTCGAGAACCGTTCGTCCGATCTACTTCACACTTGGCGGGTGTATTGCTGGGGACCCAAGGACATGCAGTGTCGGATTTGGTGCAATTTGGACACGCGACACGTTCAATATTAATAAACTGTGAATAAACAAGCGGACAGCGCTCTGTGCAGCAGCGGGGCTCAAGCGGTACGGGCACACGCGGTTCTCGAGAAAGCTGCAAGCAGCAATCGGCCCGTTCCGGACAGGCACGTTTTGAACGGGCACTGCACTAGTCTAACTATAAAGCAAGGAATCTCTGTCTGTGAGTGAGTGTGTGTGTGTGTGTGTCCGTCGCATATCTCGAGAACCGTTCGTCCGATCGACTTCGCACTTGGCGGGTGTATTGCTGGGGACCCGAGGACGTGCAGTGTCGGATTTGGTGCAATTTGAACACGCAACACGTTCAATATTAATAAACTTTGAATAAACAAGCGAACAGCGCTCTGTGCAGCAGCGGGGCGAACGGGCACTGCACTAGTCATGTAAAACCTGCAACTTCACAACACAAAGTGACAAAATGGCAGCATGGTACGGTGGTGAAAACCCTGGGACCAGGACCGTGGTTGTGTTGTGCGCGTTGATTCATTTTGAAGAATCTAGACTTTGTGACAGCAAGACATCGAAATGCCATTTCCTTATGACCTTCAGTGAAGTATATCACCCAGGCGTGCCTCCATCACAATGTTTGTGTTCCTAAGAAAAATGAATCAGTGAGACAAAACCAGGATCAACAACACTGCCACACCTCTTTGGCAAAACTGTAGCAATTGATTGAGCAATATTTAAGAAACAGCACACAACAACATTCTGCAGAATCCCTTATCTGCTTTAAGCTTTTACAGACAGATGTCTAATTACACCAAAGCACTTATCTAACCAAAGGGTTAGATTCGTTTTTTTGTTAACTTTGTATGAGTCATATTTCTTTCAGGAGGTGTTGATGAAAAGATTAGGAGTGGAATAATATTCTCAGGAAACTTTTTGACACCCACTTTCATTTCAACTATTCTGGTCCACACACTCACTCACACATACACACACACACACACACACACATATGTTCATTCTAACATCTAATATCTAACATCTGTCATGTCTTTGTTGCTCTTTTTTTTGTGTCTCTCTTTTCAGTGTTTAGCCATGATAAATCTGGTTCAGTAGAATTAAGTACCATCAGCAATTTTAATATCTGTGTTCTTTATTGATATGTTGGCATGAAACCTGACACACATATCAAATTCAGATGTTTTTGAGCACTGTGGTCTTTTCCAGCATTGCCTTGCTTCACATTCATACAGTTTCACATATATTTCCCACCTGGATGCTGAACAGTATCACAGTCGTCTGCTGTCGGCTACTGGACAGCTCAAATGGAGCAGTTGGAGGTAAGGGGTATTAAGTAATCTATGACTTTTATAGGATCACTATGTAATTCAACATTGATAAAACTTGTTTCTTCCTCCTTCACAAGTCTCTGGCACAAGTACATTGCACAAAGGCCTATTGACAGAGGAGAGAGCATTCACAAGTCATTCACTTTCTGCGCCTAGATATTTACAGCCGCTCCTTCCTGGTAGATTAAGCCTAATGTTTGCCAATGCTCTTGCTTTTGCTTTCTTCTACTGATCCAATGATGAGAGCAAATTGTTCTTGAATTAATAATTAACTAGTGCAGTGCCCGTTCAAAACATGCCTGTTCGGAACGGGCCGATTGCTTGGCCTCCGGTATTGCTGCTTGCAGCTGTTCGCCCCGCCCCACTGCTGCACAGAGCGCTGTCCGCTTGTTTATTCAAAGTTTTTAATTTAAGTAATTTTAGTAATTTTGAACGTGTCGCGTGTCCAAATTGCACCAAATCCGACACTGCACGTCCTTGGGTCCCCAGCAATACACCCGCCAAGTGTGAAGTAGATTGGACGAACGGTTCTCGAGATATGCGAAGGACACACACACTCACTCACAGACAGAGATTCCTTGCTTTATAGTTAGACTAGTGCAGCGCCCGTTCAAAACGTGCCTGTCCGGAACGGGCCGATTGCTGCTTGCAGCTTTCTCGAGAACCGCGCGTGCCCGTACCGCTTGAGCCCCGCTGCTGCACAGAGCGCTGTCCGCTTGTTTATTCAAAGTTTAGTAATATTGAACGTGTCGCGTGTCCAAATTGCACCAAATCCGACACTGCACGTCCTTGGGTCCCCAGTCCCCAGACTTCACCAGTGAGACTAAACTGCGCTTGAACCGTAGAAGCAGTTTACGGCCTTCCATTGGTTGATTCTGCTGCCAATCAAACGTGTCTGCGCTCCTATTGGCTAGTTTTACTGCCTCCGCCTCTGTTTTTTTCTCCTGTGTGTGCTCGTTCTTCTCTCTCGGGCAGTTTAACTGAGCGGGGCGCGTGCCTTTGCCCCGCTCAGCCAGTCAGAGCCCTGAAGCCCCGCCCCGCTGTGATGTGACGGTGTTTATATCACTCAGACACAGAGCTGAGGGGCTTGCTGTTCGCTTGTTTAGTCAAAGTTTATTAATATTGAACGTGTCGCGTGTCCAAATTGCACCAAATCCGACACTGCACGTCTTTGGGTCCCCAGCAATACACCCGCTAAGTGTGAAGTAGACCGGACGAACGGTTCTCGACATATGCGAAGGACACACACACACACACACTCACTCACAGACAGAGATTCCTTGCTTTATAGTTAGACTAGTGCAGTGCCCGTTCAAAACGTGCCTGTCCAGAACGGGCCGATTGCTGCTTGCAGCTTTCTCGAGAACCGCTCATGCCCGTACCGCTTGAGCCCCGCTGCTGCACAGAGCGCTGTCCGCTTGTTTATTCAAAGTTTAGTAATATTGAATATTGTGTCCAAATTGCACCAAATCCGACACTGCACGTCCTCGGGTCCCCAGCAATACACCCGCCAAGTGTGAAGTAGATCGGACGAACGGTTCTCGAGATATGCGAAGGACACACACACACTCACTCACTCACAGAGATTCCTCGCTTTATAGTATGTTATACAATAGTTAGTTCCGGTCGAGCAATTTGATTGGACAAGAGGCATTCCATGAGTGCTGATATACAGTATAACAGCACTGGGACGCTGTACTGTATGTATCACTCCACTTCACAGGTGTTCTAATGTAACCTTGATTAGGCTGCATTCACACACAGCGTTTTTCTGTGCAAGAAAGCTCTGCCTGGAGCGCTTCTTTTGAGGAGAAATAAAAAGCGGATCACGACGTCATCTGACGTTAGCTGAGTAGCTGGCTAGCTAACCAGCTGGTTAGCACTTCTAGCAGACAATACACAGTGTTGTGCAACAAACAAATGCTTACCAGATATTCCCAGTACACGTCCACACACAACTCTAACTTCATTCGCACCTAGTAGCGACAGCGATATGGATACATTTGACCTTAATTATGAACGGTCGGCGGAAGATTGGGAAGAAAGTAAGCTGAAATCGTCTGTGCTAACCTCAAAGTAGCTACCTTAGCTAGCTTGCAGTCGGGAAACAGTTTACCTGTTGCTTGGCAACACTTGGTAGTGCAATCCTGAGGGAACTGTTTTTGTTGGCGGAGACAAATAACAGACAAAAATCATCTGTTGTCTCAAATGACTTTTAAAAAATTACTATTATTACTTGATGAATAGCTTTGTTTATACAACTGTTGTATAAAAGCAATATCACACTCGGAGCCTATATACACTAGTTAAAGCATTTTTGTAGTAGCTCGGGTATCTGCATTAACTTTTTGAACAACAATGACAATTCCAAAGTTATCTTCAACTCCAGACTTGCTTCAGGAAACTATTTGTGTAAAGCATACTAATTAGCTCACCGGTTTTACGAGTCCTGTCCATAGACTGTAAAAAAAAAGATGGACGTAGTGAGTGTGACATCACCCATAGTTTTCTGAAGGGCCGTTTTGAAAGATTGGGTTTACAATCGCCGCTATTTTGACACTTTTTGGAGCCAGCGCAGCCAGAGCGAAGCCTGTCTATCACTGGACAGGCGACCTGTCAATTGCTAGGAAAACAACTCCATTTTATAACCGTTATATCCCGGTGGTGACAGTTATTTTGAAAATCACCATATGGACACATATTACAAGAAGTTAAAAATAGCTATTGAGACCATAACCTCTTGCCAAAAAAATTTGACTTTACATTTTGAGTGAGAAGTTGGGTTGTGGTCATTGGCTTACATGGAGTTGGGCGGTTTGGAGTCTTTTTGAAGTCGGCCTCTAGTGCACGTTAGAGGAATTGTCGCCTACTGACACTTCCTTTTTGGCTTCAAAATTCACCCGTGGTGTTGGGCACTTGGTACAAGCAACAAGACGCAACAATGCTCAGTCATACACGTTATCATAGTAAACTGTCGGTGCCATGCAAAAACAATAAAGCCGTTTAAGTCAATATACCTACCATTTGGTCTGAGATAGGTGCATAATATTAGTATTGGCTGGTCTCCACCTATGTACTGGTCCAAAAAGAACAAAGGAATCATTTTGAATGAATCATTCTCGAGCTCGAAACATACAGAGTCTGGTACGTACTGGTTTCTCCTACTTTGAGTTTCCATCAAAGCTCAAATGATTGAATGATCGCCATGTACCTTAACAAAGACATCGCACTTTCAAACCCGCTCTTTGGGGAAGTAGTACATTGTTGAGCGAGCCGTTCATTCGGGTTTTCAATTTCACTTTCAAATCACTATCTGCAAGTTGTCCGAGATGAACAGCACCTCGAGCGTTTGATACTACTTCCGTGTCAAGTCGTTTGAGTATTGAATATACAGGTTACGTACGTACTGAAACTCGAGAACCCGAATGAACACTCGCTCAACAATGAGGAAGTCGCTAGTACATTGAGCGAGCCGTTCATTCGGGTTCTCGAGTTCGGAGTTTCAGTACGTACGTAACCTGTATACTGAATACTGGAACTTGACTCAACTCGGCAGCAGTACTGAATGCTAGAGTTGCTGCTCGTCGCCGACAGCCTGCAAATCACAGTGCCTGCGGTACTTTACCATAAAAGAACTACTGTTGTTTTTTTTAGAGGGACTTTAAGTTGATAGACATGTTTTCACTGAAAAAACAAACAATATTGTTTGTGTTAGTATGACAACCTAGTGTATTGCGGTTGTATAGTTTTGTGTCATTTGCCAACTTGTGTTTTTCCCGTTGGGGCTTGCAGTACTTACATACTGCTTTGTTTCGCTCATGTGCTGGTATACTGAAAACTCGACACGACATGGCAGTAGTATCGAACGCTCGAGATGCTGCTCATCTTGGACAGCCTGCAGATACTGTCTGCTCAGGGGCGGTCTTACCATTAGGCAAAGGTAGTCGACTGCCTTGGGCCCCGGAAGCCAGAGGGCCCCACAGAAGACAAGAATAGAACTAATGTAAACTTATTTTTAATCAATATAAAAGAAATGTACACCCCTCTCTTTGTTACAATAAATTATTTCAATCTTGAAATACCCCCCCCCCCCCCCCCCCCAATCACTCAGGCTATAGTGGGCTATCTAGTGTGATTTTGCCACTTGTCTTTAAGCTCATTTTGCTTGCCACTACATCAGTATCTGAGAAAGAAGTAACAAAAAAAAAAAAAAGTGCCATTGCATGCATACTTTTCTCAGCCCTAGCTTGAAGGTAATATATACAAAAAAAGGATGGATTAAAATGGGAGAGAGTTGGGATTCAGGGGCCCCCAAATCACTATGTCCGCCCCTGTGTCTGCTGTGTTTGCCCACTGCCCAGGTAGACACGCTGCTGCGGTTTCCAGCTTGGTTGGTAGTTACTTGTTTAGCCTTTTGGTGTAACTAATCTTGTAATTTGTCTTAAACCATATTACAAACTAATTTAAATAAAAGTGTGTTTTTGTACTCTGTTAATTATTTTCTTCAAGCTGCAATAAGCGATTTTCCGACTACTAGAGGGTGACAGAAACTACAACACATTTGTAAATACAGCAGAGCAAAACTACTGGACTACGAAGGCCCCTACCCTTACAAAAAAGTACCATGGTAAAACAATGGAAAAAATATGATGGTATTACCATGACTCCTGTGTTCCTGTGTAAACGTCTATCTCAGGAAGGACTGCTGATTCATTACAGGCCCACAGAGCTGCACTCATGTTATCAGGCTGGACAGCTTCCTCTAGTGGCTGCATGTGAAACAGCTTGATCTGCAAAGGAGCCACTCCATATAAAACCTTCCTGAAAATGTTTAGAGCCAAAGCACATCACATGGGCTCATAACCATTGTCACAGGAAATTACTAATATCAAATATTGAAGCATGTGTTGTTCATAAACTTAGTGTTCTATCTTGATGAACTGATGATTTTTCTGAACATCTAAGAGAGATACTACTTATAAATGTGTACAATTAATTCATAATTGATGCATATTCAAATTTATCTCAGCTTTATAAAGGTTTGGTTGGCAAAGTAATTCACATGTGAAAAAGGAATGATAAGAGGCCAAAAGGACATAGTTACATTGATCTGTTTGTGCTTTCATTTGACCATTTATTGCATAAAAAGTAGACAAGATAGGTTTTATATGGGTAAAAGTGCAGAAATTGTCCAAAGTCCCAAGCCCTTGCTGTATTCACTGGGATCTAGTAATTGGTGCCAAAAATCTTATCACCAAATTGCAAATCCCTAAAAGAGTGTTTCAACCCATTGCCTACTAAAAAGAGCAGATTAAAACAAACACAAAAAGATAGCATCCCTGGAAATTGTCCCAATACACTTACAAGCAAATCAGTGCTATTCTCTGAACACAATGACCAAAAAGAAACCTACATTCTAAATTATTATGAAGACATAAAACAGTTATGATCAATGGAAATACCAGCGACCTGTTCCCTTTTATCCTTAAAATGATGGTGCATTCAGGTGCTCCTTGTAATTTCATTAACTGTAAACAATGTTTACATGTTTGGTCTTAAATTGATAGTAGAAACCAGAATATAAGTCACATCAGAGGAAAGTCAAGCGAGGTAACTAGGACCGCATAGTGACATCATTCATCAACATAGGGACAATGCATGGGATCTGTTCTTTGAAGTTAAAATAGAAACATTTAAAATTGGTAGAACCAGCGTAGTCATGATAGAAACGATAAGGGAATCAGATTATACCCAGTAGAAGTCAGTCTAGTGAGGAAAGTAGAAGTCTTTGGTCATCATTGAGACAATACAGGGGATCTGTTTCTTGGCACTGTATCCAGGCAGGTTGGAGGAAGACTCAAAGTCCATCGCCACCTTGCGGTTGACTCGGGTCATGATCTGCATCAGCTCCAGCTCCTTGCTGTGACGCTGCAGCATCTCACACAACGCCTGCATGAACCAGGAACCATTGGACGTGTTCCTCCATGAGTAGTATCCTGCGGGACAAATTACAGCGTTACAACTCTTAGAAGAGGTGCACTCATAGCATGTTTTACCGGCCAAATAAGGAGCATTTAATTTTGATTACATGCAGATACTGAGTACTGTATTTATACAGATGTATTCAGCCATGTCTGATATGATGGATATGATGCAGTTTGTTTCATTACATATTTTTGTATAAGTGATCAATACTACACTGGTTGTCTAAGGCAATTTCATTCATATGTTTATCATCATCAACATCATCCTGGGTTTCAATGGAGAGTTTTAGTGTCTCATGGTCTAAATGCTTTTTCAGAGGCTTTTCCAAAAAAATCATGGAAAAATACTGAATACTACAACAAAGATAATCATAGTAGTATTACATATAATTTGTATTGATGTACCTAAAACATGTAATTTAGAAGAAATAAAATGAAATGCCACAAGATTATTTAATTGTTTTGGTATTGTTGTTGAGAAAATTGTTGAGACAAAACCCAACCACCCCGTGGCAAACTGCGATAATAGTGTATATTGCGATGTTTTGGCGGGACAGTATTGTGATATCAAATTTTGGATATCGCCCAAGCCTACTTTGGACTGACTATTCCTTTAAATATTGTAGGTGTTAATATGATCAAATGGTATCCTGTTTGTTTCTATAGTGGCTTTAATCAGTAAATATCACCAGCATCAACAAATACCACTGTGCAGGTACTCTGTTCTATTTGTGGCCTTCACCAAAACCAAGTCCAAGTACTTGAGGAAGTGGAAGTACTTCTTATTGACCTCTAAACTATTACAAAAAAAGGACAATAAAGCCATCACAAGGGCGGAAGTGCATTGTTCACTGTACCCAGAGTTTCCACAGCTGCTGTTAGTGTTTACCTGGGGCTGTGGAATAGGCGTACAGGAAGTCCGCCTCCACAGGAATCCGCTCTGATTGTTGCTCGGCCACACTGTCTGTTTCGAGGGCGGGAGAGGCACCGTCGTCCAGATCTGAGCCACGGCACGCCTAGCAAGGACAGGACAGGACACAATGGGGTTATGCACAAAAACTGCAATCATGTTTTATGCCAGTACTGAAGCTCTGTAGTAGGGGCATGGCGATTCAAAGCTGAATGATAACACAGACGCTGGATTAACTGTTCTCATTTACTCCAGCTACAATTTCTATGCTTCTCCTCGTTATGGTCAGAAGCCATATTATTCATTGACAGAATTTGTTAGCATACACACACACACACACACACACACAATTAGCAAAGACACCATTTGTACTCAAAGCTCCAGTTGTGATGCTGGCTCTACACTTTAACTATTCATAAACTAGTTAAATTGATTTCTTGACTCAACACTCAATAAACAATAATAACTCAAAAAAACAAGAATTGTCTAATGGCGGAGATCCCAAATCACCACCAAAATCTAATCAATTGTTCCTTGGCCCAAGGGCTATCATTTCATCTGTTTCGTACATTTGAGATATCCTGCTAACAGACAGACAGACAGACAGACAGACTTACGGCCGAAATACATGGGACACGGACACGACGCGTCACGTAGGCGGGGCGGAGCGGGGTTTTTTACCTGCTACACAGACTCCGTCTTTGTAGCGTGTGGTTGCGTGCCAGCCGTAGTTTGAGGAGATATCAAGTTGAGTTTTGCCAAGTGATAATGCAGTTGGTTATGCAGGGTTTGGAAGTGTAGGCTATATTAACTGGTACTGAATTAATTAACTAGATCGTTTTAACTACAGGATCATGGATACACATTGATTTGATTGATTTATTTTAATGTGCAATGTAAAAGCACCCACAAGGTTGCTCTGCTGCGTCACATTGCCTCTGGTACAATGAGGTATTTATTTTAATCATTTTTAAACAGATTGTACTCGTTTTTTACACAGTTCTATGGAGTTTTTACCTGTTTGAGGGCCGCGTAGCTGCGCGTAGAGGGGAAAAAATAGACCAGACGTGCAAAAATAGAGATGAGCTGCGCGATGCCCACGCGGGTGCGCGCGGCTTCCGTGGTCCGTGTAGCAGCTTCAGTTGATTATAATGGATGCGCTCTGCTGCGGGCATTCTGCGGCAGACGTGTCGCGCCGTGTCCGTGTCTCATGTATTTCAGCCGTAACAGGGGCACAAACATAACCTCCTTGGCGGAGGTAATAACAGTCAATTATTATTGGTAGGAGACTGCCAACATTGGCTATCTCCATGTCTATCTCCACAGAAGTCAATAGTGAAATTGGACAGGGAAAACTCCACTGAAAGGGTTCCCTATGTATTTTCACATGTAGTGGTGGGAGAGTTATTGATATCAGCTTTGTAGGCAAAAAAGGCTGAATTGGAACAATTGCAAATTGGAAAATATTATGTATCAACCTAAGTACAAATCTGAGTAACATACTATGAAATCCTGAATTAAGATCTGACAGTGACACCAGTAGAGCCAATAATGAATAAGGGTGTGTATTTTTTCACATTATACTTAATACTTTTTATACTTATTTGAACTTTATTCTCTTACTTACATTTCTTGATTTTTTTTTCACTTTCTTCACTAACAACAACTTTTGAGCCTGACTGTATTTAGATTTTTAGTTTTACATAAAAATCTTGCCTGGTGCAGCTTTATGCATGTGTATCTGCATGTATGTGTATATGAGTGTTTAACTAACCTGTATAAAGAAGAGCTTAGGTTTCCCCACCAGACTCCTACAGCGGTCTCCTTTAAAGTAACCCGTCAGTTTCGTCAGCTCGACAAAGCCGTCTGTCCCGTATATCACCCCCTCGTCTCCGTGGCTCAACAACACACACACTAATGATGCACAGCCACTGTGGTCCTCCCTGGATACTGGAAAAAAAGAGACATAGAGTTAGACTGGTGGTCCACCAGGGACATGTCTTTACAACGCTGAGTACGGTTTCTCTTTCATTTCAGTGGAATGGCTGTGGATTCTTGGATACCATTCTGTGAATAGTGCTGAGAGTTTAGCATGTCTTTACTGCTCTGATGCCTTGAGTCTCAAACTCAAAACATGACGTTTAGCAAGAGTGTTGCATTTCAAACAGGTTTTCAATAGTTGCATAGCAACAGCAATAGCCACAATATGGGTTTTTGAATGCCAGTATCAATACCCTTTTCATGCCGCAAAATTTCAAAACATTACAAGGATTTTTGGATGTTTCGTCCACAACATTATTCTTGTCAGGGTCAAAAAGCCTCTGGAACAGCATTTAGACCATCATGGGGCGCTGAAACTCTCCATTGAAAGCCACAGTGATGAAATAGTTTTAGGCGTTAGCAGCTCCTTAAGGCAGGATGAGGCAGGTTTCATTGCAGGTTTGTTGTGGTTACAGTTAAACCCTAACCACAACCAGCACTTCCACCATGTATCTGTTCAGAGCTACTACCTGTAGCACTGCTGCCCTAAGTAAATGAATGAATGAATAACTAAATGAATAAATAAATGAATAACCAAATAAATAAATAAATAAATACCCAGTGGACACAGGACATTAGGTAGCAAACTGGGGGCTTTTAAATTGCGAGGTTCACCCTTGCACTAGATAGTAAGCAGGATGCCTTTCAACAGTTTCTGTGCTACCAGACAAAACCCTGTCAAAATGAAACCGCCATTTTTTCTACCACAGAAGACACTCAGCTTGATCTTAAGGTCCAACGTGGGGGAAATGTTAGCTAGCACTTCTGCTTTGGTTTGTCAGTGTGAGCATTATTTAACAGAAAACAATCCACCCTAAACCACTGTAACACTGTTAAAAAAAAAAAAACAGATGTTCCTTAATTTTCTTTGGTGTCAGACCCTCAGAATCAAAAAGCAAAGGGCCGAAAAGTATCCGAGGGGGGGATTTTTCCTTTAAGACAGTGGTAGAGTGAATACTAATTTTTATTTCTCTTACGGCTGAACAGTAGTTGCTCCATCTGCGCCACAGTCTGGTCATTAGCCACTTTGATCTTATAGCCCAGACCAGAGAAAACCTTCATAGCAGTACCAGCATCAACATCCGTCCCGCTACGAGAGTTCATCCCTGGAGAGACACACAAACACACAGACGGAACACGGTACCCTTTAAATATCAGCATCTAGAGTATAGTCCAGAAAGTGTCTTCATAGCAGCAGCAGTGCAAGCGTTTGGCTACAAAACACTTGGATTATGCCGCACGAGCTGTTTGGAGTAATTTATGGTCATTGTTTTTTTTATTTTTGATAAATGTGTTTGTGTGTATGTGACACATCTATGTGTGCATATCAGGGTTCATGATGAGGCCGTGATGTAAAATTCCATGACTTTTCATAACTAGGTTGGAGTGTTTCCATGACCTACAATCCTCTTCCTTCCTGGTTTGTTGTTCCTCTAAAGGGGTGAGGGGTTTGGTGAGATCACAGAATTTGAATGGATAGAACGGTCTTTCAACTGTTTTCTATGGTATTTTGGCTGGTACACCAAAAAATTACTTACCAACAGTAATATAGCGCGATTACACCCAATCGGTTCAAAATCCTTGAGTAGCCTCGCCGCTGACAGCAAAGCGACGGAGATTGCGCAATGCCTTGCTGCGACTTGCCATAAGTCGGTTTATACGGAAGCTAGGCCAACGGTACCAAGGAGGTTTTATATTACGGAATGCTACACATAAAAATGGCCGCCGCGCCGACCATCCAGGAGCATTGATTAGAATGCGAAAGACCGTTCTATCCATTCGAATTGTGTGGGTGAGACTGAAAACCACCATCTAATGCAGTGAATGTGTGAAAGTGAAAGTTGTAAAATGCATTCTGGCATATTCCTGTAAAGTGACCCATTTGTAAAATTCCCTGATATTCCCTGACTTTCCCAGTCTGGAATACACCTAAAAATTCAATGATATTAAAGAAATTCCAGGCGTATAGATGTGTGTGTATTGATTAGATTCAATTAAATGGGTCACTGCAGCAGCAAAGAATAGGATACAGATAAGAACAGAACAAATCCGGAGTGTAGAAGCTAATACAAGTAATTACAACAAAAAAAAATTCAGCTCCTATTGGCTTGAAAGAATTCTCACTATATTGACAGATCTACAGATGTTTACACTTTATAGATCTACAAATGTCTTTCTATCAGTGTAATAACACAATATGCAGGGTGTGTGAATGCTTTCCACTTTATACCTGTGCTCCTGTGGAAGTTCTTGTTGTTGATGATCAGACAGTGTCCTAGGTTGGGGTAGTCCATCCTGTAGCGGTAGGGGTCATGGGGCGCCGCTTTACCCTCGGGCCGAGAGTCCATTTCCTCAGCAATCCTGCTACTCTCCCGGGACGCTGCAGACTGCCTGGACACACACACACACACACACACACACACACACACAAACTCTTAAACACACATTGGACCAAGTATTTTGAACCTGAGAATCTTGTTTAACCTACTACTTCTGCTCCATTACACTCGCATACCTGCTCCCTCTCACACCTACTTTTAAATAGATAGTTTAAGACAGTAAGTGAATTTGAGGGGCTTGTTAAACCAACTTCTGCTCCATCTCACTGCACACACATATACACACAAATCTATGTCTTAAAGATGCTTTGAATGCCTCACTGAATTTGAGCGTGTGAATAAGGGATCATAGAAAGTTGAGCTCCTGTTGGATGAGTCCAGCTAGTTGTGCAGGTTGAGGCAGCACAGAGCCTTATGCCTCTTTCACACAGTTTTGAAATCTCCCCTATCCTTGAAGGAATACACCAACTTTTTGGCCAAAAGTCTCAGTGACTATTCACGATTGTATCACAAGAAGATATATGATAGTTCCACATCTGTGTGTTCAGTATTTAGTACTTTTGTGATTATGCTAAATTTGCTTGCTTTTAAAATAAATGTCACGGAAAATGTAAGGAGTGTGTGATCGTTTTTTTTCAATTACCCTGTACCATCCACTAAACATACAATATGCTAACGGACTACCATGCACTGTGGAAAACTACATAAATACTGGACACACAAAGGCCAAACTGCTACCAGATTTCATTGGTGCACAACAGACCAAAAAGCTTATCTTCCAAATATTTTGTAAATTTAATTAAAGGTAATAACACAGGAAATTTCTTATGACAATGTTAATGGACAACACTGCCTTCAGCAGGAATCCTTAGAAGTTTGAAAAGAGAAAAAAAAAGTAAAGACGCTGGTTGCGCTCAGATGAAGGTCAATTGTAACGCAGGTGCAAGAATCAAAATATTGTAAACTAGAAAAATGGGAAAATAATTCTGCACACTGCAAATAAAAGGCTAGGAAAAAAAATGTCTTAGTTTAAAGGAACTAATTTGTTGCATAAGTGCCCAACTTAAAAGTGAAACTGAAAAAGTTTCAGCTACATGCTTTCATCACTGCCCTCTGATGAAACGCTGATAATAGCATGTAGCTGAAGCATTTGCTCCGTAGTCCCTTTGTTTCACTTTAAGTTGGGCACTTATGCAATAAATTCGTTTTTCTCAACTAAAGAAACTTTTTTTCCCGAGCCTTTTATTTGCAGTGTGCAGAATTAGCATCCTTAAAAGTTTGGTCATCTGATCATGGTGTTATGGAGGACACTGTTACATATTTGTATCCATCACTTCTTAGTTCTAAAGAAGGGACAGCAATTGCCACCTGGGAGCCTATACAGTAAGGTCAGCGACCCAGTATTGCTGCTAGCCCATAGTTGCTTAAAGTTACTGTGATAAGATAATATTTCCTTATGTAGACTTACACTGTTTAAGTCTATTTCCATCAAACATGTCAGTGTACAGCTGCTACCTCTCTGAGCCTATTTTAAATGGAGAGACATCTGTGTACAGATATTAGATACAATAGCTTGTATTATTGTGATAGCAGATACAAGTCTAGGTAATCAGACAGTTGTCAGTGTATAGTAATTACCTTTTTGAAAAAAACTTCAAGGCGTCCACAGTGTCCCCCTGGCTCCCAACATCACCGTCATCACCACCCGCTGACATGATCCTGAAGACTTGAATGCAGAACAGGCAGCGATGTAGTGGGAAATAAAAAGATGGATAAACCATCGCCTCCAGTCAGTGATCATCATAAGGCAAATAACTACCAACAGAAACAGAAGTCAAATCGATTTTCACAAACACATTAATTTTCTACTTAAAAGACTCTATCATATGGCCTGCATTTATACTACTTACTATGATGTGTACTATGAATTTGGGTCATAAAAATTGATGTAGGCCTAAAAAGGTGGTAAACTCTATTCTTCAGATAAAAAGGTGTGTAAACTAGTTGGATTCATCATGTCAGAGGAAATATTTGGAGGTAAATTGGTGATTAAATAAAATGCTATAGGCATAAATGTAAAACGTGTTAAACGTTATGAGTCATCATAAGACCTTTGTTTACAAATTTGTTTGTTTAGCATTTTTTAAATAATGACTGATAATTTTTTAAGATACCAAAATGATAATATGGTGTTTAACAACTCTGAAACTGTATTTAAGACCTGTGAAGGCTATAGCCTATTTATCTGTAAGACCTTTCAAGGTCTTGAATCTATGACTTAATTTAAAGACAAAAGACATTTTAAGGACTTGTTGACACCCTGAAGGCAATAATTATCCTAGACCCTTGATAACCGTAAATAAATGCAGACAGATGGGTGAATGGCCTAATTCTGAAATTCACATTCCTAACTTCAAAATCATCTCTAACTAGAATTGGGTTCAAATTTCATCTGTGGAGTGAATTTATGACAAAGTAGACGATGCAGAGCAATAGGCCTATGTCATAATCTTTCCAGAAAGGCTTACAGTGCGTGTGAACTTCAAACTGAAAAGAAAAGTTAAGAAATACATAAACCGCAATGTTTAAACTGACCAGAAGAGCACAGCCTCCTCCACTAAGTCGACTTATATGGCCTAGTTTATCAGGCTACTGTATGGGTTTATCATCAAGGGATAATTATATTGACGAAACTCCATGCAAAATCGTGCCATTTAGTTAACGTGGCAGTTATCTGAAAAAGCACGTGTCTCATAAAATATGATTCAAGACCTCTTCTGTATTGGCAGGAGCCACCCTGAGCTTCGGTGTACATATAATCCACCTAACAGTAAATAACGTTGATAAAATTTCAACTTTTAGAATTTGCTCCCTACCGCAAACCACGGTATTCTTGTGGAAAGGGATGTTGAGAATAATGGGTAAAATGTTGAGGTATTAAATTGGTGATTAATGGATATGTATGCCGAATTGAAGAGAGGCTTCTATCGATTCAAAAGGTCGCACTTATGCGCCATTTCATGCTGCATGTACTTTAGCCAGTAGCTAAATGTGGCAACAGTAAACTGCCATATTATTAAATGGAGTTTGGTGTACTATTCTCTTCATACAACAGCACATATCAGGACTAGTACACATTAAATACATGTTTTAAAAAGTCTATGTACATTAGCTAAGGTGTTTTTGTAGTAGTTCGGGTATCTACATTAACTTCTTAAACAACGACAATTCCAAAGTTATCTTCAACTCGACTTGCTTCAGGAAACATATGTCAAGCATACTAATTAGTTCACCGGTTTTACGAGTCCTGACATTACAAGCAACAACACGCACTGCTGCTGCTCAGTAATACACGTTATCAGACAATAAACTGTCAATGGCATGCAAAAACAATAAAGCCGTTTACCTCAATATTCCTACCGTTTGGCCTGAGACAGTCGCAGAAAGTGGATATTAGGTGCTCTCCACCTACGAGGAAATGTCCAACTGTTCAAAGTGCAGGCATGAAACTTCTAGCCAATCAGGAACGGTACTCCTTATATGGGCGGGAAGAACTACATCACCTTGACCACAGGGAGCAGGTGATTGGTTCAGAAGCCTGTCCGACATCGTCGCTGTGTCAGCGGAGGTATTATAAATTTCGACAACCGCAAACCGATTACGTCAGTGCCAGTCAAATTAGCAGACACACGGAGAGACTTATGTCAAGGCCACTGTCCAAACCATACATTTAGTGTCTTCAGTAAAGTCATCTTAAAACTCAGATTCAAAGTAGCTCCAAAATAAAACATCTTATCACTTCCTGAAACTACTCAAAATTGATTCTGATGAGAGAATACATCCTTCCTCTTTACATTAACAAAACAGAAAACACACATTATGAAAACATTATTTTTATTAGATGCATTTAAAATCTTTGATCTAGGTATACTGATGTAGCAATGATCCACATATTCTGTCATGTCTATGGTGTGAGTGGGCAAATTACTCCCAAAGTGGGTGGAGTTTCATAGTGGTTGTTTTCCAAAAATGTTTAGCCCCTGCATGCCTTCCAATAGTTCCTTCTTCTTGCATCAGGGCCTCAGAATGACTTCCAGTAGCCTTAGTTCCACCCATAAAGGTTAATGTGTGTGTAAGGATAATTAATGGCAGATAACAGATGGAAAAGCCAGTTTAATGTTTTTTTTTTAATAAACTTAGGACATTCTGCATGAAGCACAGCCTTTCCTTGTTCCAGTGCAGCTCATCCCTCCTATGTATTTGTGTGTGTATCATTTCCCAGTCTCATCCAGTCTTTTTGCCAGCCGTTTATTGATTCCTCTCAGCTGATGCTCTGCTCCCAGAATATACTTGGTCTCCAGTAGCAGAGCCGGCAAGCTGGATGCCCCGTACTGGAGGGGAGGGGAAGGAAAGGAAAGGAGGAAAGGAAGGAAGGAAGGGGAAGGAGAGGGGAGGAGGAGGAAGAAGAGATAGAGACTATGATAGTTTTACTCTTTTCTTAGAGCAGACAGCTGGTGGTTCTGTACATGTTTTCCCACAGCAAAATGAGGAATAGTGTGTGTGTGTGTGTGTGTGTGTGTGTGTGTGTGTGTGTGTGTGTGTGTGTGTACCTCCTCTTTCTCCTTGGGGTGTGTGTGTCGGTGTTCCAGGTATCCTCTGTTGAGCTCCCTGATGCCGCGGAGGAAGGCTTGGCCTCGCCTCAGGTCGGCCAATCGCAGCTCGAGCCTGGCTTCCTCTTTTTGCAGTGACCGCACCTGCTGTTCAGCTCTATTGCCAAACAACAATCAACACACAAACACACACACATTGTATGGGCCATTGTGCATAGAGGAAGCAGGTTAATCATGATGTTAGACTGATGCAAAATCAGCCTGGTTCATAATCAGAAATCATAGCTCTGATAAGTTTCTGGTATTTTATTGATTCAAACAAAATAATAATTAATTTCTTGTAATTAAACATCTTTGGATAATATAGCAGGCATTCCTAGGGATGTTTTAAGGAAGAATTTATTTTAAAAAGGATCATATTTACTCCATACACACTTGGAAACACATGGAAACGAGTGCCTGTACATCTCAACAGCTTCTCACCTGATCAGCTCATACTTGGCATCCAACAGTCTCTGTCTCTTCCTACGGATCAAAGAGCCCACCTGAGACACACACACACACACACACACACACACACACATGAGTGATAGATGTCCCAAAGGACACAATAAGGACAAGTTGCCATAGAGACCATGGTATTCGTGACAACTTGTTGCCATAGTTACCTTGGCGTAGGGCTGAAACGATTCCTCGAGAAACTCGAGTAACTCGATTACTAAAAATCATCGATGCAAATTCTTTGCATCGAAGCTTCGTTTAATCCATATACGGTAACTATATACACGCTCAGTGTTTCACACGGATGATTATTACTGTTGCACAACGCGCTGGAGAAAGAGAGAGAAAATAGCGAGGGGCGAAGAGAAGAGACAGGCCAGAGAAAACGACAGAAAGTGTCCAAAGTTTCGGATCCAGTGTTGCCAACTTGGCGACTTTTCAGACCCCCCGGCGACTTTATTTCTCAAAAGCGACTAGCGACAAATCTGCCGACTTTTTCTGACCACGGGAAGCAATGTTAATGTGTTGAATCCCAAAGCATTTGGCAGTAAATTGGTTCGGCTGATGCCGGTTTTCTCTACTTGCTTGTCTAATCCAGAGAGGTCTGACGATCACAGCGCTTCCCACACAGCGTAGCTCCTTCCCTCCGCTGAGAGCAGGGACTGTAGGATAGGGTCCACTTGTAATTGCTACCGGCGTACGCCGAAACTGGCCGGGTGGGCGGAGTCAGCACTTAATATTAAAACGGGATGAGATGAAGGCTAGTAAAGAATGCACGTTAATTATGGCTATATGTAATGGCTAGTTAAGAACGTAAATCAATATGGTGGCTAGTTATGATGTCCCTAAGTTAGCTAAGTTTTGCTCAAGAAAATAACCACAGAAAATAAAATGCTGCAGTCAATTTGTGAAAGCCTGAGCTTCATTCATGTTATTATTATGATAGTCACACACACACACACACACACACACACACACACACACACACACACACACACACACACACACACACACACACACACACACACACACACCCCTACTCCCCTCACAGTGATGCACCCCAGAAAGCAAAATATCAGGTGGTGTAAGTAGCAATTGGAGCCTAAAATGCACCAGTCCAATACAGCAGGTATATTCAGTTTAGTTTGATTGCAGTGAGTAGGGTCAGCAGGTGTAGGGCAACCCTTCAACATAGCAAATAAATGTACATTAGCCAGTCTTATGAACTTGTATGATATTTAGGCCTAGTAATAAATATCAATAATAATTATTATTTCACCTCGTTTTCAGTAAATCACAGTGTCGTATGGACAGCTTCGTGCGGACAGCTTTTCTCTTTTGTATATTTACTATTGCTCTTTAATAAAGCAAAAGTATTTCTTATCCGATTACTCGATTAATCGATGGAATAATCGGTAGAATACTCGATTACTAAAATAATCGATAGCTGCAGCCCTACCTTGGCGTTGTTTTTTCTTAAGACCCTGAGGTCCTTGGAAGCTGTGATCTGGAAAAACAAAAACACCATTAGGACCATAGGATTAGAATATATACATTTAAATAGAAATAGGATATTGATCTACTATCTCCTAAATAATATTAAACATTTTAACATGGCTGGTGTTCTCTCCCTCTGAATATACCAGCGCAGAAACTTTTTTTCTTGTGAACAAATATAACAGACTAAAACTCAACGTGTCAACCTATATGTTTACTGTTATTCAAAGCAAATTATTCAACAGCATGTTTAATTTAAATCCATTTGCACCAAAGAAACCAGACAACATGACTGGAAAAGTCTGACCTTTTCGGTTAGTTGCTCCTCCACAGAGGAGGAGAGAGAATGAATGGCCTGTCTGACTGTTGTGGACTCCACCGACTCCCTTCACACACACACACACACACACACACAAAGAACGCAACACAATTTCTAACTTAAAAAAAAAAAAAAAGTTATAAAAAAAAATGTTAAGTCGTTTTCAGTATTGTGGTATCATGCTATGAAAGGGTATTGTGATACTTGGTTCAGTATGGCACTGTAAGCTAACACAACCCTAATGGTGAGTAGTACTGTATTTAATAGTCACAGTAGTACTGGTAGTTAAATTACAGATGACAGAAATCTGGGAAATCTTGTTGAGTAGCTTGTAGTCTGTGTTGGTCAAGGAAATCCAAGAAAGCTTGGACTTAGGTGAGTGAGTTAGTTAGTTAGTTAGGTAATTACCTGTACTGGTCACAGAAGTCAAGGAAGGCGTCCAGCACCACCTCTAACTCTGTTCCTCCCCGACGGCCATGTCTCTTCTCCCTCTGCTGACCCCTACTGGCCTCTTCTCCCTCTGCAGATCCACTAGCTTGGGAAGAAAACGTGGGGTTTCATTGTCTGTATCAAGCTAAATTTAAGACATTTTAAGACCAGTTAAAATGAAATATACAACCAATTTCAATAATTCACAGTTAAAATAAACATGAAAATGACTATATATTGTAGGTCTGAGTGACTGGGCTGATTTCTCACCAGAAAAACACCATGTTTTTACTTCTAAAACTCTAAGACTCAAAATGCTTTATTGAACTGCATTCAAAACCATAAGGCCTTGGCTTTGGATAATATAATTTAAGACACTTGAGTCCTACCGAGTTAATGGCAGCTAAACATTTTTGTTTTGTATGTATTTTAGGCTCTAGGATGAGTTGGCAAAGTCACAAAAACTTGGACTTTATCTTATCTTCAAACAGGGATGGAAAAAAAATTTTGTGATAATAGATTTTGGAAGCTACAGTGATTTATGACTTTGCAGCTTGGCCAGAAGAGCCCGTCCTCTCCTGTTCTTTCCTCTTACCTGATGACTTCCTGCTTGTTGACCTATCAGAAGACGACTTCCTGATTCCATCCAGATTGTACGTTCTGGCCCTCTTCCGACTGGGGTCCTGATTGAGCGAGTGAAAGGAAGACATGAACATAAAGTCAATAAAATGCTGAAAACAAAATCTAGGCCGCAGGCTGCTGAGGTCGGTCCCTACCCAGCTCGTGTCCTCGTCCGTCACCTCGTCGGAGGACGGGATTGGCTGACGGCTCTGCTGGGCGGGATCAGGGTCAGACGCCTCCTAGGAGGAAAAAAAGAAATAAATAAAATCAACATCTTCCCAGCCTATGTGCAGCCTCCATTTTGCTAGCTTCTGTTCACTGATGAATTTCCTTTTATTGGGGCGTCCTAGTGGCTCAGGGGGTTAGGGTGCATACCATGTAAATGCATTACATTATATTACAATGTTATTATTATTATTATTATTACTACTATTTTGGTAGCATTAGAATGCATCAATAATGTCATATACACTATGCTCATATCAGTGATATGAGAAACACATTATCACTCGACTTTCATACCTGTGACTGGGGGCCACTGGACTCTCCAGATTTCTTCTTTCTCTTCTTCTCCTTCTTCAGCCCCTCATTCTTCGCAGGTCTGGCCAGGACAGACAGACAAATAAATAAACAGACTGATAGACAGGTAGACAGACAGTTCAATAGATAGATAGGGATACAGGACAGTCAAAAGAACAGACAGAATAAGAGGAGTGGGGCCTCAGAACTAGCACGGAAAGCACATGGATTCCCATTGATATTACAATTCCTGCATGTGAATGTGTGTTTGATAATGTTCCCATGCAATTGAGGACGGGTACAGTGCTTGAGACTGAGAAAGCTAAAATGTTATCATGGCAAAGGCATCAGTTAGTTCTTCATCCCAGTGGTGGTGGTGTTGAACTGAAACAAGGCTCATTTCCATGAAAACATTCACCATTCTATTCTATTCTATTCACCATTCAAACTTTTGATATGTTGGAAAAATTAAAAATAAAATGTCAACTAAGTGCATTTCCATTAGCTGGGCTGAAGCAAATAAATTAGCCTTGAATATATCAAGAACAATGGAAAAAGTCTTTCAAGAATTGATTAGTAGTAGTAGTCTTTGCCATTTCCATTCAGCTTTTCTAATTCAACACATAATAATTTGTAATAAAAACACTTATCTTAGCTTATGGCAGCCATCATGCACCTACTGAAGCAGAATACCACCCTACACCAGGAAATGACCTTTCTATGTGACCTTCTATGTACCTTGCAGCAGACCTCTGTCCAGCACTCCTCCTCTTGGCGGGCCTCTTCCCAACCAGACGCTTTGTACCGTTGTCTGTCACCTCGCTGGACTCATCCCCCTCCACATCTTCCTCGCCTGCTTCCTCCTCAATTGCTTCTTTCTTTCTCGTCTTCCCAGGCCTGTTCAGAGCAGACAGAAAGGGAATTTGTATTCGTATGGGAACAACCGCCTGAACGACTAGACCAGTGGTTCTCAAACTTTTTCTGTCAAATTTTCATGCCTCCCGCCCCAACAAAATGGTGACAAAATGGGCCAAGTTTAACTTTAAGTTTTATTGAAATAACATCAAGATCATGAACATTCCTTTCACCTTTCTTTCAGTAATTTATGTTGTGCAAATAAAAAAAGCAACTTCCACTTTAACTTTATCAAACCACTTTTTGTGACATTTGTCAGTAGATTGCTCCATCAGTCTGTGTGCTTTTTCAAAAATAGAGAAAAATCCAATAAAATTTGCAATCACTTTGCTAGAACGATAACAATAAAGAGCAAGATAGGCTTCGTCATATTTTCTTGTCTTGGTTTTTGGTTGATTACTGTCGCACTTTGTCTTGTTTGTCTCGGAAGCATCGCCTGTTTTTATTTTCGTCCCTGTCAAATATCTCTCCATTCTGTAAACCTACAGACTCTCTGCGTTTGGAATGGTTCACTCATTCCCTCACTCACTATTCCCCATGTAGTGTTTATCATATAGTGAACTAAACGAAATTTCGGACACTACAGTAAATATCATTGCGTCAAAAAAAATGCGCTGGATATTCGTGTGATGCACCGGGACGCGCCCAGCATCACGTAAACAAACCAAGCATCATGACAGCAGGTTGAAATGGACTCAGGTCGTATTGATTTTGAAAATTAAATTACAAATAAATTGTTGAAATTCTAATCATGTGCAAGTGTGGTTGTGTCAACTTTGGTGCTGTCTGCTAATGGCAGCAAGCTGTTTTGGTTTGGTAAACAAGCTTGTGAGCTAATGACTAGCACAAGCTTTCATATAAAGTTAGCTGACCTGTAACGATGATTCCTGCAGTTTTGCTCCTATTGGTTCAAAACGGAGGCAACTCGAATGAGGTGTCTAATAGAGAGCCTAAGTCCCTCCCCTTCCGCTGTCCCCCATGGGCCCTTATTTCGGAAAAAATATGTACGGTAGTCAACGGCGAGAGACAAATAATTGTTTGATCCCGTTTGAATTGTGCCATGACTTACACATATGATGTTTTGTCAATTTAAAAGATAATTTTGCAAGTCAAGAAAGTCGCAGTTTGTCGTAAAACAGTAAAGTAACGTTTAGTTTTGTGTGAAACCGCTCAGTGAACTACATCTCTCGTCTCACACAATATACGTCACCAACACCAACATGGAACGAAACATACGAAACACACAGGCATCGCGTTAACGTTAGCCCCCACTGTACTAAAACTATCCTAAACCAGTTTAAATCCGTTCTTACTGTCTACCTTCCAGGTTGTGTATAATACTCCTGCTATCTGAGAGGGACTTAGCTTCAGCGGCTCTGGGTAGCTTGTGGAGAGAGAAAGTTATGATGTCACTTACGCGACTTTTGGGTGTGTAGTCTTTCTAATTACGTATTTTCACAGTCTTATACTTCAACAGTTTTACGACAAACTGCGATTTTCTTGACTTGCAAAATTATCTTTTAAATTGACAAAACATCATATGTGTAATTCATGGCACAATTCAAACGGGATCAAACGATTATTTGTCTCTCGCCGTCAACTACCGTACATATTTTTTCCGAAATAAGGTCCCATGGTGGTCCACCGGAAGGGGAGGGACTTAGGCTCTCTATACGTCTTCTGTTGATTTGCCAACGCTGTCAACCGGTAAATAGACCAGTTTCTATTAGCTAACATGTTAGCTAGCTGCTTCTTCTTCTTCTTCTTCTGTAAGACACGATCACATTGCATTGTGGTATACAGGAGAAATTGTAGGGTACTTAGGTTAATATAGAACCTCCTTGGTACACTGTCCACTACAATTTGTAGTGCATTGTGGGTATCTTATAGTGGACTATTTAGTGAATCAAATTAACCGTTGAGAATTCGGACACTAGTAAAAAATGGCGGATACACTATATAGTGCACTATTTCTGTAATAGGGAACGGTTTCGAACAAAGCTTCTGTCTGAATGAACACCATTGCTAACGTGAAAGCGCGGTTTGTTTATTGTTCCGCCATGAAAAAGACTCCGATGTCAAAACATTAGTTCCGCACTACATTTCCCCCCCCGGTCACGCGCGCCCCCCCCTGTCATGCCTCTGTGCACCCCTAGGGGGGCGCCCACACACTTTGAGAAACGCTGGACTAGACAAGGAGTAGACAAACAACTCTGACCTTTGACCTTACCTGGCTTTCCTTCCAATATTTCTACTTTTCTTCTTCTCCTCCTCGTTCCCTCCATCCCTCCCTTTCTCCTTCCTCTGGACAGCGGCTCCACGCTGTTTCGTGGCAGTGGTCCTCCCCGTCTGAGGAGCGCCCTTTCCTCCTCCTCTGTCCGTCCCTCCCTCCTCTGGGAGGCTCGAGTCTTCTTCTATGGCAGTACTGTGCAGAGGGTTACCTAGGCAAGCAAAGGGAGAGCTCTCTGGTCAGAAAGATATAACAAGACACAGAGACAGACAGAAAAACAGAAATACAACCCTCAACATCTTTCCACAGAGTATTACAACATGGATATAAGTGGTACTAAAACAGTTTCAAGTTCTGTCTAAAAATATCTGCAGGTTTCAGAAAGAAAACCTTTTTAATGCTACCTGGAATTTAATTTAATACCAATTTAACAACCAAAATAATGAGACAAAAAGCTGGCTAAACAAGCTTTCTGATTGAACATACTAATGAAAGTTCTGAAACTATAAAAGAGCACTGTAAGAAAAAAGGACACCAGGAAATGTATTGTTTAAGGACATAGTGTTCAACTGTGTTTATTAAAGCAGATCATGTTTGGCATAGTTTTTAACCCTGCCCAGTATTAATCTAAGAGTAAATATGGGTCAAACTTAATGGGACCAACTGGAAGGGCAGTAATACAGAAAATGAAACAGTCAGACATCACTGCTGATCCCATTCCATTTGGGTGAAAATACACAAGTCATGGCGTTTGCCTTACTCTTGAACTCTGTTTCACCGATATCACTGAATAATTTTATACAGCATCAAAATGAAACTAAATTACAAAATAAACCTGTATAACATGGTGAAAAACTAAGACATTTTAATACTTTTGAAGGCCTTACATTCAGATCATTTACTTTAAGACTGGACACCTGGAAGACAGAGAAGAAAGAGACAGATCTGCTGTGTAGAGTCTCACCATAATTCTGCTGCACTGCCTCCAGGAAGCTAGCTCTCTCTATGGAGGACAGGTTGGTGGAATCCAAATTGTCCAAAACTGGAGCTTTCTGGGATATGGACACAACATAGAGCAATATAGATCAATCAGTCAGTCTGTCACAAAGCGGTCTGTGGATGGCAGATTTGGAGAAGCCAGCAAGGTGAATGGTGCAGCATCAGCCTTCCATAACATTCACAAACCATTTAATAATCACTCAAGCTGGTTTTAAAGACATGAAGCGTATAATAGAGTGTGTGTTTAGTAAAGATATGCAAAATGAATTCCAGTTATTTTGTATACAATACTATACTACTACATACCAACACCTACACCCACCATGCCAGCCTCTTTACTCTGTGCTTGCCTATGGCAGCTGCATTCAGTGAGTGATTTGTCCAGTTTTAACAAGTACAGTGGTGGGTATGAAAATTTCCCCCTCACATTTTTCCTACAATCTAGACTGGGGAAGAAGGGGGTTGAGGCTATTTAACTGTAAGAAAGGGGAGTGACATCCCCTCCCATCAAAATTAATACTGAAAAGGTTGCTATAGTGACCAACTGACCTGACTCTCATCTGGTGGAGCTGTAGGCATCTTGGCTCCTTTGCCTTTTTTAGCACTGTAGAGACAGAGAAACAACTGAGACCTGAGACACTTGGTGGCTGAATGATTAGAGACACCACCTTTCATCCTGGTAAAACTCAAGCCAAACTCCATTCAATAATCTGGCAATTTAATGTGGCCTTCTTAATAGGCAAAACTACATGCCTCATAAAATATGACACAATACCTCTTTTGAATCGTTAGCTGCCAGTCTTCCATTCGGCATATACACTCACCGGCCACTTCATTAGGTACATCTGTTCAACTGCTTGTTAACACAAATATCTAATCAGCTAATCACGTGGCAACAACTCAATGCATTTAGGCATGTAGACATGGTCAAGACGATCTGCTGAAGTTCAAACCAAGCATCAGAATGGGGAAGAAAGGTGATTTAAGTGACTTTGAACGTGGCATGCTTGTTGGTGCCAGACGGGCTGGTTTGAATAATTCAGAAACTGCTGATCTACTGGGATTTTCACGCACAACCATCTCTAGGGTTTACAGAGAATGGTCGGGAAAAGAGAAAATATCCAGTGAGCGGCAGTTCTCTGGGCGAAAATGCCTTGTTGATGGCAGAGGTCAGAGGAGAACGGCCAGACTGGTTCGAGCTGATAGAAAGGCAACAGTAACTCAGATAACCTCTTTACAACTGTGGTGAGCAGAAAAGCATCTCAGAATGCAACACGTCCAACCTTGAGGCAGATGTCACTTTGGTAGCCGGTTGACACTGAGCTGAAAGCTGATACCTACCCAGTATTAGTAAGGTGTACCTAATGAAGTGGCCGGTGAGTGTATATCCCCCTACAAAACAGCAATTACTACAATAAAATTAGATCTTTTAGAATTGGTTTGCCTGTTTTAACCACGCACATCTTCCATAAAAATACATCGCGGAGGGCTACCCTGACAGTTAGCAAGCAGTGTGGACCAAGTCTAAACGTTGCAATTATATTGAAAGAAAGTGCCTAACGTCCGAGTAAAGACCTAACAATTCGTAACAAGTCTTGAGTTATGTTCTAACCTTACCAGTTTTTGTAGACAACACATCGGAGATAGTGGTTGGGATATTATTAGATTATATATTCAAAATTCTCACCTCATCACGGACCGTAGTATCCTTAACGTACAACAAGAAGTTTGTTTTGTAGACAACGAGAGCTTCCCGCAAAATGTTTCCAATTTCCGGACTGTACCAATACAAAAACCCAGGGGGGACCGTAAAGTGAAAAGAAGAAAGTTCGAAAGTAGAGTTTGTATAAAAATGTCGTATATTCCAATAATGTTGACATGTTGTAGACATAGACTGTAACAAAGTTTATAGATAACCTTGAGTCAATATATATATTCGCATAAACTACATTATGAAAACAATAGCTACCTCCATAAGTTACTTCAGTCTTGATTCCTACGGAGAGCGAAATAGGCCATTTCAGACTGTGTGAAACTCACTAGTTGCCATTCAGGTACACATGAAACCTATGCTGAAACCACACATGCAAATACTGCATAACATTAAGACACAATAGAAAGACACTGAAGACGCACTGCATAGTACGCAGTGCATAATACAATAGTAAAATACGTACTAAGCCTATGCAGTAGAGTACCAACTACACTAGTATTACTACATACTAAAAGGTATTCAATAGACACAAAATAATGAAGGAAGATAGCGCCCTGATGAAGCAAATCACATACAAACACACAACTCTTTGGTGATTAAAATTCCAATTTATTTTACAAAACACACATATCACAGTACACAATAAAAACAACAAATTATAGCACCGTTATAGACATAAAAGTATTTCCATGAAATTAAAACCACAAACATTCAATGGGATCTCACTGAGAGCATGTGAAAGGTTGTGCACAACATTAGTTTGAAATTAGTTTCAAAAATTTCACCCTAGTAAAACATCTAATAATTTAAAACAACTGATTCCTAAAACAAACCTCTCCCTTTTCTGTTACCATCATAAATAAATTAAGACACTAACATAGTAATCCTATGTCTTGAATGATGATTTGCAGAGTATCTGAATTCCCTGCGTGTGAGTTTGTGTTCAGATAATCTCCAATATGGCTGCCTCTTCCGGTTCCTGATATATCCTGGGATCCAAACGGGACCCAAGCTCAGTGATAACAACATGTAGGGACCCAACAGAGACGAGCCTGTGAGCAGTTCTGGGTTCTAACCCTTAGTTTAAGAAACAAATATAACAATGTCCTGAGAAGTGAATACAACTTGTCGGTGATGCTAAGACGTGTAACCTGTGGTATACAAGTGTGTTTGTGTTAGGGGAAGATAAAAGAACTCTGTGTGTATGTATGTGTGTGTGTGTGTGTGTGTGTGTGTGTGTGTGTGTGTGTGTGTGTGTGTGTGTGTGTAGGAGGTACTCTGTATGGCTTGTGATCCTGCAGTCCTGAGATCCCTGCTCCTACAGTGCAGTGCTGCGGTATTTCCCTTTTAAAAAGACAGTATCACAATTCATCTGATTGGAATCAATACATTACCATAGAGTCTATACTGTATATAGCATAGATAAAACTACTTCATTAATGGACAGCTTCATTTCTGTATGCATAAAATGTGCATAGATTCTATTTTGTACCCATAGCTTTTTCCCTATTTGGTTCTATAGATCTTATATCACTTGATAGATGTTGTTCTAAAGGCTCTGACTCAAGCCAATTCCACCAGAATCCACCTCACTTGACCAGTTGATCAGTCCTTTTGGTCTGAGATGACCTCTTCTTCTTCTGCTCTTTTTCCCCTTGTTCTCCTCTTCTTCCTCTCTAAATCTAACTCCCTTTTGGTAGAGTTTCCTCTTGTGTTGTTGTTCTACATTTTGATCCCAGCGTACAGTTCATCTATATGGGACCTGAAGTGTTGCCGGAGTTCGGCCCTCTTGGCCTTCAGGGTCGGGGTGAGCAGGCCGTTCTGGACCGAGAAGAGCTCCGTGTGGATGCAGATGGCCTTCACCTGGAGGACACACACACACACACAAGCAGACAGGTTCTCTTATAGAGGGTGATAAAGTCTTCTTATCGGCAGTAAAACAGCATGTCAAGGCTCAGAGAATTCCTCAGGTAATGCTACAAAGTCTACAAGGCTAATTATTAATTTATAGGGAGGTTTAAAGGGATACTACACTAAAATAACCCTTTTTAAATAATATATAGAGTCATGGTGTAGTTCGTATATTGTGCTACATGAATAAAGCTTGACTTGATTGACAGACCGACTGCTCTACCTGTTCGAAGGACTTGAGGCCTCCTTCCTTGCCCAGCCGCAGAATGTCCGCCAAGATGGCCGCCATCACTTCCTATACAGACGGGGAACAGGAGGATACCTCAGAATGATGATGTCACCAGGTCTGCATCAGTTACATCACTGAAGTTGATACCTTTAATGAATTCTGAGTAAAAGAAGCTGCATGTCCTGACTGCATGACTCTTTCCAGCATATGATTTGTGTATGAAAAATACAATTTGTTATGTATGACATTTTCATTTATTAGAAGAGTTAGAAACAATACATGTGCAAGAAATATACATACAGAACTATATGGAACTGCAGTTTAGTCTTACACATTCTGACTGTATACAGTATGTACACTACCAGTCAGAAGTTTGGACACACCGCATTTTTCTGTATTTTGATTATTTTCCACATTTTAGAATAATAGTAAAGACATCAAAACTATGAGATGATACAAATGGAATTATGTAGCGACCAAAAAATGTGTTCAACAAATCAAAACTATCTTATATTTAGATTATTTAAAGTAGCCGCCCTTTGCCTTGATGGAAAGGCAAAGGCTTTGGAAAGAAATTCATACATAGGATCAACTTCACTATTTATATTTGTCTAAGAAACTAATTTCAAGCATTTAAGCAGAAGCCTTTAGATCAAAATGGCTTTAAGAGAATGAAAAACATAGAACATTAAATCAGGTGTGTCCAAACTTTTGACTGGTAGTGCATGTAGTCTGTATGTATAATTAAGTCTTATAGAGTATTACCGCTCTGCCACAGAGTTCCAGGTAGCTGCCTTCCAGTCCCAGGGTCTTCTTAGCCCAGCCAGACAGGAAGTCATGGTCAGGAACCACTACTGCCACCAGACACGCCTGGAGATAAGGAAGGACAATACATATATAACAAATACAACAGGGATTTTTAGAATGCTTAAACTGCTATATCACATAGTGCATTTAGGAATTTGTTTCATCATACGTCCCTCTGAGACACAACAAAACAAGAGTTTCCTCCACCTACCTGCAGACTGTCTCCATGCACAAAGATCTGTGCCAGTGCATCACTCCTTGTGTAAATATTCTCTATCTTCTCTGGGGCGATGTACTCCCCCTGCGCCAGCTTGAAGATGTGCTTCTTCCTGTCCACGATCTTCAACGTACCGTTCTGCATACACACACACACACACACATACACACACACACACACACACACAGAATGAATGTCTGTCCACATATCTACAGAAATCTTCAGGTCATCTAAGACGCAGAAATACAATGAACTCGGACGACTTTAACAAACCAAGGCTGAAATGAACTCACCGGCAGCCATTTCCCAACGTCTCCAGTGTGAACCCATCCGTCTGCATCGATGGTCTCCTCAGTCTTCTCTGGGTCTTTCAAATAACCCTGGAACACGTTAGGACCCTTCACACACACCTGCACACACACACAGTTATTAAGAATAACATATACTTATCGTGTTAAGATGTCATTAGCAAAGCTTGTTTGATGGTATGAGATGATGTGTGTGTGTTTCACCTCTCCCTCTCCGTTAGCAGCCAGGTAGTTCATCTCTGCCACATCCACCAGTTTTACTAAGTTACAGGGAAGAGGAGCTCCAACGTGACCTGGTAAAAGGAATGTAAAGTTAATGCAACCAATACTATAGGTTAACTTAGGATAAAATTTAGATATCCAGACTACCTAGTTTAAACTAGTTAGTTAACTAGTTTGAAGTGTGTGTGTGTGTGTGTGTGTGTGTGTGTGTGTGTGTGTGTGTGTTTTACCTGCACTCCAGTCGCCGGGCATGGTCATGGTGCATCCAGCGGTACACTCTGTTTGTCCATAGCCTTCATAGAACTAAGACAGAGAAAAGGTATGCTTATTATTATTATTATTGACAGAACATTATATGATGTATACCCTAATGGAACAAATAGGGAACAGAACATTATTGGGAATGTCATATTATCCACTATGATAATTTGATTAAAGATGATTTGAAAGGCATTTCTACTACTAGACAGTACATAGTACAACTACAGGAAAGATGGGAGAAAGAAAGAGGATAGCATGCGGAACATGGGATAAACCCTTACCCATGACATTGTGATGACAGGGAAAGATTAGTGTGTGTGTGTGTGTGTGTGTATTACCTGACAGCCTAATGCAGCTCTCAGGAAGGTGAGGACAGTCGGAGAGATGGGAGCAGCTCCTGTTATCATGAGACGTACGTGACCTCCAAGGCTGGCCTGTAGAGGGCAGCACACTACATTACTACTTATTTACAATCCCCCGTTATATACTGTAGTCTGTCACCATGTGTGCCACATAGACTGGCCTGTAGAGGGCATCACAATACATATATTGTGTGGTACTTCCACAGTAACATACTGAGAGTTACGGCTGTGCTGGTTTAATGTACCTGGACTTTCCTGAAGATGAGTCTATCCCAGATACTGTCTCTCCTGACAATGCCGCTCATCAGCTCTGCCGCCTTCCTCCTGTAGGCGAATCCCAGCAGCCAGCGCTTCACTGAGGTGTTGGCCTGCCCAAAGATCTACATATACACACAGACCGACGCAGATGCTCATGCTCATCATCATCATCATCATCATCATCGACAACAACAGATCTTATGGTGCATTCATGCTATGTGTAGGTTCTGGTAAAGAAGACTTGAGCTTCATATTGAATGTTAATCTGTTCCAAAGATAAGAAGATAAAGGCTTCAAATGTCATCTTCATCTATTTCACTTTAAATTAATGCAATGTTGTTTTGAAGGACATGGAGCTGCAAATTAAATTATGACCGTTTCCATAACACAGTAGATATTTTACATAATCAATTACATTAATCCCAATTCATGGAAGAGAGTCATTCAAAACCAACAAATTATTCAATGATTACACTCCACTAGCAGAGAGACAGCAGAGATGTGCGTTTCATCTTCGGGTTTTAAAAAGTCAAGATTTCATAGCAGCAGTACCAGAGATTCAGCAGCACCTCTATTGTCTCTAAGTGCAGGAAATACTGCAGTCTGTAAAGCAAAATTCTCTTAAAAAAAAAAAAAAAAAAAAAAAAAATGGGGTCTTTGAACTATCCCTGTTCCCCATTTGGAAAATTAATGTTTCTTCCAAGTCAGGGACTTGTTTTCACAATTACCTCCATATGGCACAAAAGCAGGTTTAGTCTCAGGCATGCTAGACTATTACAGTGTAGTGAGGCATTGTAAACTGGCTAGTCAGACTGAGGCAGAGCATGGCGGGCCTGCCATAGGGCTCACTGTCCAGGGGTGTAGTGAAGGGCATGACAAGCAGAGAAGATGCTGGGTAGATAATACACAGAGTGTCACCAAATCATTCACACCTACCTTATCAAACATTCTGTTTAAGAGTCTGGGTACTACAGGGAAGACAGTAGGCTTCAATGTGGTCAGGTCGTCCATCAGCAGACGGATGTCTCCCTGGAAATAACCGATCCTGGCTCCCTGCACCAACATCACCCCCTGTGAGCCATACCAGCCAGAGAGAGAGAGGGGGGTTTGTGGAGGACAGAGAGAAAGGGTGATACAGGTTTCATTGTGGGGAAATGGGGGTTGACAGTTCCAGGTAAGGATAGGGTTTGGAGGTCTGGGAAGAGGACACATCTTTATAAATGGAGGAGGATAGTTTGGAGGATTATGCTCAGCAGGCAGAACCAGAAAAACAAACAGGGTTTCAGCATTCAGCCTCTGGCAGAGCTGTTTGCCGGCATTGCTGCACTATTCACCATTCAATTATACTTTCTATAATGCTCTGAGGTTGGCTTCAGCAGCAAAGTACAAATAATGCATAAAAAAATACGATTTTCCATCTTTTTGCCATGCTCTCAATCCAAAATCCAGCTCTTCTTTTGACTGGGACAACAAACCTTGAGGCTCTTTTGACAAGCAGCTTTGTGGGAATAGATTCAGTATGATCTTGTGCCTTCCCAATATGTATGATGCCTGCAAAGGCCTTATTTTTGAATTTGGAAAATAAGCTTAAAACTAGATAGAACTGTAGATAATGTGCCATCCTCCTCAACTCATTTTGATGCTACTGTACAATGTGAATGCTTTATTAAAGTGTGGGGGAGGAAGAGGAAGGAAGAGGAAGGAAGGAGGGCATACCTGTACTACTCTCTCAAACATATGAGCCAAGGGAAGGTAGGATACATGGACATCACCGGGACGCAACGGACAGTGGGCCTAAAATACACACACACACACACACACACACACACACACACACACACACACACACACACACACACACACACACACACACACACACACACACACACACACACACACACACACAGGGATAGGAACACACAGGAACACACATGGACACACAGAGACAAACCAGAATGTACAAACACACACATGGACCCAGACAGGGATGGACACACACACACACACACACACACACACACACACACACACACAAAGGAGGGAGGAAAGGGCGTGAATGTTACTGTTTGTACCTCCACCACCCTCTCAAACATGTGGGCCAGAGGCAGAAAAGACATCATGACATCTTCTGAAGTAGTCTGAGCATAAGACTGGAGAGAAGAGGAGGTGACAGAGTTCAGTCATCCAGCATACAAACTTACAACTCATCTACTATTCCTTATTATGCCTTCTTAGTTTGCCTCCCTGTTATTATCATATATCTATTTTTTTCATCTATTATTATTTCCATTTTTCTTTTTTCCTTCCACTACTACTTTATTTTCTTCTTTTTCTGTTCTTAATTGACTTGCCTGGTTAAATAAAGGT
Organism: Centroberyx gerrardi; assembly: GCF_048128805.1. Classification (NCBI taxonomy): domain Eukaryota; kingdom Metazoa; phylum Chordata; class Actinopteri; order Beryciformes; family Berycidae; genus Centroberyx; species Centroberyx gerrardi. Next base: position 5,954,331 of record NC_136012.1, read on the forward strand.
TATTACTATTATTTCCTGGTTTGTTCATGTTGTTTTTCTAAAGGGGTGAACAGTCTGTTGGTACCACTGGATGCTGAATCAGCGGAGGGTTTGGACTGTCAACACAACCAGCAGGAAGCATCAGATGAAAGGACCAGCACTTTCGCTGCATCTATCCCTCTCTCTCTCTCCTCATCTCTCTCATTCTTTCCTTCTGTCTTTCTCCCTCCATCATATCTTCCTCTGTCCCGCTTGTGTCTTTCTTTCTTTCTTTCTATTTAATCTAATCTAAACGGGGACACAAAATGGTGCAAGGGAAAACAACTAAAACCTTTTTTTTTTTTTAACACTCTACCCTCCCGCACTCTTTATTTCTTATCCCTGCGTTCCCTTGCTCCTTTCCATAGTAATTCTGGTGAAGGCATAACAACAGAAGTATTAATAGTTGTAGTATAGCAGTAATAATAGTCTTGTTAATCATTGTTTCGTATAGTTATAATTTACCAGTACTAACAGTAGCAGTATAAAGGTAGTGCCTTACCTCAGTGATCCTGATGAAGGCTGAACAGTTGGACACAAGGTTCCCATGGGTCAACATGGCTCCCTTTGGATTGCCTGTACACACACACACACACACACACACACACACACACACACACACACACACAAGCAGGAAATTGGCAGAGATTTATAGATCAGTACACATGGAACCACAATAAATCAAAGACATATTGAAGCAAATGTCAAATATTGATGGAAGAGTGTATGGTGTAAGAGAGTGTGTGTGTGTGTGTGTGTGTCACCTGTGGTACCGCTGGTGAAGCAGATAATGGCCATGTCCTCAGGTCGCGGAACCTGGAAGGGAGGGAGCGTAAACATCAAGGGTCAAACTCTGCCAGGTAACAGATGGCATCATCATCATGTAAACTACTGATTGGATGGAGGGAATTCAGCAAGTTGACAACATTACTCACCACTGGCTGCTGATGGTTGGCCTTGCCGATCGCCTGTAGAGACAAGAAGAGGACCTTAGTGAAGTCAGGGTGGATGGATAGGAGAGGGCAAGGAAAGACAGTGAGAAAACAAGGAAGAAATGAAGACAAGAAAGAAAAAAGAAACAAGCAAGAAAGCAAGAAAGAAAGAAGGAGGAAGACACTTCAAAAAGAAAGCTAGAAACCCCCTGCTGACCTCCATCTCCTCCAGGCTAAGGATCTGGATACCAGCCTGGCGCCCCCTGTTGACCAGGTCCGTACTGGGCGTCTCCATTAGAACGATGGTCTTCACTGAGTGTTGCCTGTTCTCCACACAGTCCAGTACCAGGTTGGCTTTAACAGCCACGTCACACACTATGGTCGAGATGGTGGCTGCAACAACACACACACCAGCAAACATCAGGTCAAAAAGAGACAGACACCTCATCTAAACACATATTGAAATAGAAGAGATGAAATAAAGTGTAATTCCACTGTTGTTGTTGCTGTGGTTTACCTTTGTCTATAATGTAGGAGATGGCTTCTGTCCCCAGCGTGTCGTAGAGAGGAACTGACACCAGGGAGTAGGTGTAACAGGCCAGCTCACTGATGGTCCACTACATACACACACACACGTTTTAATGGTGTTAATGACAGTATATTTAAGAGATACTGTTTTATTTGAGAGTACTGTGTAAAGGAACTGAAACTACAGAATAGGTTAGGTGTAACAGTTCAGCTCTGAAATAGTCTGCTACAAACACACATACACATCGAGGTGTTCTTGTACAGTCAATTTTTCAAGAAATATGAAAAGTGACCCATTTACTGAATATAAATTTCAACTGTCCAAATACTTTTGGCAACCTGAAAGGGGAAGATGACAAAAAAAATTCTCTAGGACTTTCATTGTCCATAGCTGCAATGTGATTTCAAGCCGAAAGAGCTGGCTTTACGTTTAGTTAAGATTTAACTAAGATTTAACTAAGTTTTAACTAAGTTACTGCCTTCTGGAGCACTTGTATAGAAACAAATTACTATCTCTTCTATATGACAGTGTTGTGTTTTTTGTCACAGCTTTTATGTTAATATTGATGCTGCTTTCTTGGCCAGGTCTCTATTGAAAAAAGAGATTATTGATCTCAATGGAGTTAACATGGTTAACTAAAAATTAAACTACATGACTGAAAATCCCCTCAAAGTTAAACTGACAGTCTATACTTTGACCTCATCGTTACTGTATAACAAAGTAATACAGAGGATGGAGGCAAACTGTATGTGTGTGTGTGTGTGTGTGCGTGTGTGCCCCCGTACCTCCGGTCTGTTCTGGGAGAAGATGCCGATGTAGGGGTCTGTGGTCTTTGAGTGTCCTTTGTGGAGAAATGCTGAACCCAGATTCTCTGCTCTCTCCAATACCTAAAACACACACACACAAATACACACACACACACACACACACACACACACACACACACACACACACACAGCTGTTAACGCTGCTCTAATTATAACAAAATAACTACATAAACTAGCTATGATTTTCAATATTGTGGCAGTAACAGGCTTCACATTTTGACATGCAACCTAAATCACATGTACTGTCACTATCACAGTTAAAATGTCATTATGTCTTTATATGGTGAGCTGATTATGGCGGCATGGAGTCCAACCTGTTTGTATGTCATCCATTCATATGGCTGTTTGGGTTTCCTGGAGCCCAGACAGGGACCATTATCTGGAGGATGAAAGAGAGGGAAAGAAAGAAAGTAAGAAAGAAAGAAAGAAAATGTTTATAGTGGCGGCAATAAGCTGTGATGTAAACAGTGGAGGATGGTAACTCAGAAGGCTGAGGAGAACAGGGATCAGTAAATTACAGGGTTAAAGGGTATGTATGGCTATTAACCTACTTTCTAAGTAAAAAAAAAATATACTATACAGTAGTTAAATACTAAATTAATTTGGTTAGTTATAAGTATTTACTATATTGGTATGATACTATTTACTGTAGTGCCAATGTACAAATCGCATGATGGTTCTAGTCAGCAGTAATACTACTAGGCTCTTGAATAGTCCTTAAGTACATAATGATATTACAGTGTTGAGGACTTACTGGAGACTCGGGCCCCTCTGAGGAAGAACTCGTACATGGTTATGGCATCGTCATAGAAATGAGTCATGTGACCGTCTCCGTTCAGCAGAACCGACCGTCGCGCAAACTCTCCTCCCTGATTGGACGAAAATGAAACAGTCAATTAAATATATATCAGGTTTTCCTGTGGACATTATGTTGTGTGCAAAATTTGTATGAAGAAGTGAAAAAGTGGAAAACCTGGCCGATACAAAGCAGTTAGTATCAAGAGAAAGCCAGGCTACTGTCCCATGAAAACATTGTAACGGTTTTGGTGATTTACTTTCTTTTTTGACTTGAATTGAAAGCTCACATGGTCTTTATCTTCATTAAGTTGATAGAGTTTCAAGACCCTAGGGTCAATGAAACCCACTCAAAACCCAGCGTAGTTTTTCAAAAACGCATAGGCCACAAAGGGAAAATCAGCCCATTTCTTTCAGTTCCTGAAAGGCTGACTTTTAGGAGGTGCAAGGTTTGAAATTTGACAGCCACAGGGTGTTTGACCTTGTGTGTGTCCTGTCAGGATGGAATCAGGAAGTAAACCTGCTGGCCAAAACTAAGCGGTTTGTGTCTGGACCCTTTAAGTGGAGGAAGTAATACGAGTTTATGGGAGACACACACACACACACACACACACACACACACACACACACACACACACACACACACACACACACACACACACACACACACACACAGTACATTCCTGTTTGCTATTAATACATGACTAGTGTTACTACAGTGTGTTGTGGTGTCACCTAAACTGATCTAATATCTAGCCAGGCAGGCTCTACCTGTTCTGTTAAGAGCCAGCCTACTGTAACCCCACCTATGTTGTATAAATCCAATTCAAAGGGTACACCAAGGGCACCACAATCCTAGACTGGGTTGTGCCTGTGTAGACATTTGTTGGTAAATTAACTCCTTACTAGAACACTACTTACTAAACTAGGCTACATTTGAATGTGGATCTTTGCTAGAGGACACTAGATGTGTGCTGTAACTTCAGGCCTGTCAGTGAAAGAAGTTAGTAGTGTGCAGCCCTTAGAAGTCATGAAAAGGTTTGTAGCCTAGTCTGTAGTTCAGTCGAGGCAACTGTCCTGCTTTGGTTCTGGTTTGAAACCCAGTAGATTTTTGCAACCTTTATTTATCCAATGAATGTTGACTGAGCATTGTGCTCTTTTCCAGCAACACCCTGCTTCACACTTGTACAGTTACACACATTCACACCTGGGAGCTGCCCAGTACAAACAGTCTTCTACTGTTGGACACCGAGCAGCTCCACTAGAGCAACTGAGGTTCAGTGCCTTGCTCAAGGGCACTAACAGTAGTGGAGGGAGGGGAGAGCGTCACTCATTCGCTTTCCCAGACAATTTGGGGATTCAAACCAGTTAGTTCACTTCAGCAGGGCACTAAACACACTTATTTATTTTGCTTTTTAACTGTTTACTTTTTAACTCACCTGAACCTCGACCGACTGCATGCGGAGGTCGCAGGGTGGTGGGAGGGGCTTGGGCCGCGTTGCCAGGTAGTAGGTTGTCATGGCAGCCATCGCCCCCATGCTGACCAGCGTGGGGGTGGAGAGACTCCTGACGTACTGGCTGACTTCATCCAGATCTGGCATCCGCAGCTTCTGCAATAATTCCTGGCTCAGCATGATGCTGCTGCTGATGTGGTGTTGGGTGAGGAGTGTGTGTGCTTGGGGATGGTATGCCTGCGTGTGTGTGTGTAGGTGGGGTGGTAGGATGGGTGTGTCAAGTAAACGTGCCTGTATGTGTGTGTGTTAGGTGACTGTTGGGCCGTGATGGTGCCAGTGGCAGTAGGGTGGGTGTGGTAGGGGTGCGTTTGAAAACACTTAGCACTCTAAGTTGGCCCTGAGGTAAGGTGGAGTTAAGATGAATGCCCTGAGGTGAGGTAAAGAGTGTGTGTAATGGTAAGGAGTGTGTGGAGGGGTGAGGGGAAGAGCTGGCCAGGAGAGGATCTGGAGAGAGAGCAAGAGAGAGATCATTCATTTGTTCACTTTCTGGATAAGTAAGTATTTATTTGGTCAGTAGGTTCTGTGTAGCTTTGTTACGTTTAACCACCAACCAACCAATCAAATTCCTAACTTTGTGCCTGCTTCCTAATGCGATTAGATAATCTCAACATAATTAAACCTCCAAATATAAAGCATGTCCACACTGAGGCAACTATTTTTAATATATTGTCAGAAATGAGTAGCCTTTTGTTTTTTACCTTGATTTTGCTTGGTTAATATACCCAAAAGAAACTGGAAAAAAGTTGGATTGAATGTTTTTTCATTTCAGTCCTCAAGGCAATAACAACTAGCAAACTATTAAAGGGTGTGAAGACTTTGATATCCACAGTACATAGGCTCTTGTGACTGGAGAATATTTGTTTTCTTTAAAGAAATTGTTCTTAATGGTTTTCATTTCAGCTGTGTCAGACAGTATACAATGGAGAGGCCCACAATGTTGCAATCACACATTCTGCACCTTAGCCCACAGAGCCATCAGGATAGCTCCAATAAGTGATTCTTACTCTTGTTAAAATGCAAACTGAGAGCAGCTTACAATAGCCTGTTATAAGTCTAGAGCCTAGGCTTCTTAAACCTTTGGGTGGGGTGCAAAATAGACCCCTTTCCACCTGGCATTAAATTGCTTCCTGGGTGATCAGATTGTAATCAGATAGAACAAAAAAAGACATAAAACCCAGACATAAATCTACCTAAAACACACTGAAGGTGTAGAAACCCAGGTGTAGATGCACCCAAACCACCTTTGAAGGTGCTCAAAAATGCATCTGGCCACATTAACAAAAAAGTTTTAAATGCAGTGTCTCCAATCCACATAGAGCAACTATGGAAATGGAAATAAACTTTTGCACGGGGATCCAACCAGGATGCACATACAATTTATCAGTCAGGCAGTTTGGATAGAAACATACTTGTTAAAAATAGATCGTCAGGAAACTTAGACCTACTTACTTTTATAGGATGTAAACGACTTACTTATTTTTATAGGAGATATTAAGAGGAAAAGATGTGTGGCAGTCTGTATTTTGTGAGGGAAAAAGAGAAATCTGATTCCAGTGTGTATCCTGAAGACACATGTTAATGTCAGGTGTAAACGTTATCCAGTTAAATCATATCTAGCCAGGTGGAAAGGCCATAGATCACAGGCCTGTTACTGGTGGATTCCCCAACCACAGACTGGTGTGTCTATATTTAGATACAACTTCTCAGTTTGGTCGCAGCATAAAAAAAAACCATATAGCACCTCTGGCACACTGTAGTGCTACTAATACCAACCTACATTGTTTAGCTGTGGCTCACATCACCTTACCATATATTTAACAGATTTTCTCCTGACAAGATTAGCAGGTGTCAGGTGTAAGGTTCCCATGGGGTGTGTGTGTAACAGGTGGCAAAGACTAGCTCTCGGTGTTGTAACATAAACACACACATGCGCGCACACACACACACACACACCCCCGGTTGAGGTGACAGACTTTGGCAAGTTGAGCTCATTAGAAATAGAGTGTGAGGTCTTCAGGTGAAACCGAGCGACAGGTCCACCTCCGTGTGAACTCCGACCTTAGACCCAGATTACTAGCCAATAGCAGGGCCAAAGGGAACTCCACTGATCACATCAAGACCCACTCTGAAGGCTCACAGAGCTTTTATCACAAATTTGTCAAATAAAGAGAGAAAAGGTAATCCTGTATGTTCAGAACAGAATCACCACACAATCACAACAGCTGCTACAAATACTACTACCATAACAATCATGGAACAACCATTATTATTATTATCATGTCTTTTTATTTCATTATTAGTGTTGCTCTTTTAAATCACAAATAGCATCAACAATCAGTTTTCCTCATATTGTGTTTCTTGTACTCATAATACAGTTGAGTTTCTCCTTGAATGAACTCCTCAGTAATATCTAACCACTTGAGGGGGGGATCCAGTCCATTTCCTTGTTATTGCCATTTTATTGGCTGCAAGTAAAACCTTTCCAGATATTTATCAGCTCTCAGTGCAGTTCCTTCTGTCAAACTGACAAGACACAGTCTTGTCAGGATTCAATAACTCACAAACATAATTCCAAAACTGGTGTCTATTTCCCGACTGTTCCAAAATACAGGATGATTCACATCCAACTATCCAAACCAGTTGTCTGCTTTTAACTCTTGGTGTGATAGAGTACCAATCATTATCTGGGACAATAAAGACAAAGAGCAGAGATTATTCTATGTCTGCTGTATGCAGTGGTTTCAGGTTCAATCACCTTCATTAGAGCCGGTTTTACGTCTTTTCTAAGTAGTCCCTTAGAATGAAATAATCCATTGTCCTCTGGTTTACTGTGGGCCAATAGAGGGGCTTGTCATGAAGCCCAGCACTCCCAGCACTTCCAGCAAGAATGAACAGCAACATGACCACATCTCTAGTAAGCTGGCCCTTGGTGACGTCCTTTGTCATCTTGATTTCTTGCTGAGCATTTTGTTTTGTTTTTGAGGTGGAGTGGACACCATCATTACAACTTCATAATGAAGAGAAAAGGGACAGTCTGAAGGATGATTCATTGACTAATCTGTCCGGTGACCACCCACTCAAAACATGATTCAGGCATTTTCTTTAAACTGTCACTGTGGCAGCTCAGTGGAACACCACAAGCATACCCGTATGCTTTGAAAGTTACTGATAAACTTATAGTGGCAGCCTGTAAGCTGCCCTGACTTAAAGTAATAACATGACACTTAAGATTTTCCTCTTATTTTTTTTCACTAGGCAGCAGAGTCTCAACTGGCAATTTTTGGCATTCCTCATTGAAACCAGCAGTACAGCTAGTTATGAACAAACTTGTCCGTAAGTAGTAGGCTATCTATTGGTTTCAATAAGCAATACTAACAATGCTAAGAAGCCTATTTTGGTTAATTTTGCACCCAGAATGCAAACAGACAACTACCAAAAGATGAAACTGTGAAACTGAATGGGTCCACAAGATGACTCCCAGGTTAGTGTATATTTCTCCATATGGCCTATTGAATTCCTTCCTTACTCACCTGTCACACAGAGCAGCCAACCAGGTGAGACAAACTGCCTCGTAGCCAATGACAGCGACTCTGGGAACGCTGTTCTCACTGCTGCAACAGCACCACACACACTGACTACTCTCACTAGGATGCACTGATACACACACACACACTCTGTCACAAGTGATGTATAAACGCAGCTAATCTACCAATCAAAGGTCAAGCTGGTTCCAACGAGGGCTTCAGTTGGCTGGTTGTGTCAAGACAGGCACTTTTTCAGGTGATGTCATCAAGGCTAGTTGATCTGATCGGTCTGAATGACTCAAAGATTCAATGAATTGAATCAGTGAGGGGCTAGAGGTCGGGTCAATAACTGAGTTGGGATTTTTACACTCTCCCTGTTTTAAAGCTCCAATGACCCTCTAAAGCTCTCTCCAGACAGCAATAGTGTTACCAGGGGATGTGTGTTGTTTGGTCATTTTTACCGCAGGACCACATGAATTTTATCCTGCCTGGAACAAATATGTCAGTGATTTTCTCCAGCTACTCTGGTAGAAATTCAGGCTGAAATTACCTACTGTATTTCAAGTTATCTCTGACATCCTAGGTTAATTTTAATCCTGTATGAATTGACATGTCAGTGTTTCATGCAATTACTGACTTGCGACCTGGCATCTCAATTTCAAATAACAAGTGGCAGGATAGAGCAACATCACTTTTTACAATGAACTGGAACCACAATATTAATATTAATGCCATCCAGAAAGCCCTAAAATTTGAGAAATTTCACATAAGTTCCTGAAACGTTTGACTTGCAGATGGAAAATTAATTCTTTGGGACTTTTGGTGTGAAGAGAAAAGGGGAGGCACAATCAAAAGGAAGCAAAGGTAGAAGGAGGAAAGAAGGAAGGAAGGAGACAAGGAAAAGAAGGAACAAAAATGTATGAGGCAGAGTAGCATGAAGATGGAGATAAGGTTCAGGGAGGGAAATAATGGCTAGAGATGTGGAGAAGGAAAGAGAGAGGGAGAAGGAGAATTTGCATCTACACACTAGACAGCTTGTTAGGTGTCCAGCATCACTACAACAGAAGTTTGAATCTGGAGGTTGACATTTGTTGCACATCCTTCTCTCCTATCGTTTCTTCCACTCTACACTATTATTGATGAAAGGAGAGATGGAGGGACTTGGGTATAGACAAGACAGTGGGACACAGATAGGAGATGAAAGAGAGGAGAGAGGGGGGAGAAAAGAAGCAAGTAAAACCAACAGATAAGTACAAACAAAGGGTTGCCCAGGAAGAAGAACAGGAAAAGTTTGCAAAGTCAATCAACTGGTTCTAATGTCTAACTTCTCTTGACAAGGCCAAACCAGAGCCATAGCCACCAAGAGCTGGGTCAGTCTGGACTATAGAAAGGGTTTTTCCACCGTGGCCCTGATGACGAATTCCATGGCTTTTCCATGACTAAATCGGAGCATGTGACCTGAAAAATTGTATTCCTTTCTCCTGGTTTGTTAGTGTTATGGGTGAACAGTCTGGTTTCCACTTCAGTTGGGCTGAAAACCACCAGCTAATGCAAAAAATTTGTGAAAAGATGGACACATTCTGCTATATTCCTGTCAACTGACCCAAATGTAAAATTCCCTGATATTCCTGACTTCTCCAGACGATTTATCAAATTGCCTGACTGAAATTTTACAGCTTTCAAAATTTCATGATATTCCAGAATTTCAGTGACCAGTGGGAACCCTGTATGGATGCTTCATGGAGCAGGATTGTGGAGCTAACAGGACTGTCGCTGAAAACTGCCATGGCCGAACTCCGTCTCTGTAGGGCTCTGGGCCTAAATGAAGCCTGGCTCTGTACTTTTGTCGGCTTCATCTCATCACTCATTCACTGCTGCTCTGCTACTGATTGACCAGACACCACATGCTGACTTTCTTCTACATTCGCTCAGCGAAGGTGGGCCACCAAATCAAGCAACACTGCTGCCACTGTAGAAAATGAAACGCAATTAAGGCCAATTACACCCAATCACCCCCCTAAAAATAAAGTATCTACTAGGCAAAAACCAAGAAAAAAAATCTCCAATAGAAATAGAATCCCTTGGAGTCTCAACCTACAGGTTCAGACAGTCCCCAAGTCCACACACACACACACACACACACACACACACACACACACACACCCTCACCTTTCCCCCGGTGACCAATGACCCTGGTGTAGTCAGCTGAGAGGATTGGAAAAAGTCAGATAAAAGCTGACCAGACGGAGGACAAGAGAGGAGAGAAGAGAGGAGAGAGTGTCCTGGTGACTCAGCGGGTAGAGGCACATAACATGTAACTGCAGTGTTGGGGGGTGGAATCCATATTATTTCATCCCATCTCTGACATTTCTTCACTCTCCACCATACCATATACATGATTATGTTCATTATATGGATTGGAAGACAAATTGAGGCAGAACTGATTTTAATGTTCATCTATTAGACAAACAAAATGTAATAATGGCAATTTTTGTGTGCCGTAGTGCACTGAAATAAGTTGTAATAATGCTAACATAGGCTACTAACTGAAAATGCAAAACTCTTTGTGAGCTGAACTTAAATATACACACATTTGCATTAAGATTTAACCTCAGGCTGTTGAAAAACATCTCAGAAGCACAGTGTTATTGTAACATGGCTGAAGTGTCCCAATAATAATGGCATATGAGGAGGTATCTGGGCACTACTACTCCTAATAGCCCCAAGGCAATCCCAGCCCCCCCCCCCCCCCCCCCCCCCCCCCCCCCCCCCCCCCCCACACACACACACACACACACGGTTATAAATAAAGTAAAGATACATATCTCCTCCCTCTCTTATCAGCCATTGATAATAGCATACTTCACCTCAATCAACTGAATTACGTAAATGTGTTTAAGTATGCAGGCAAGACTGTTGCATTTCACACAGGGCCATGTGTGTGCATGTGTGTGATAGACAGACACAGAGGGAGAGACAGAGAGATTAGGGGGCATGCCAAGGAACCAATGACAGCAGGGTGGGTTCATGGCCATCAACCAATCAGAGACAAGTCACCTTTCACCTCAAAACCTGCGGCATGGCTACTAGACCTCCTCAAGGCGTCTTATATAGCCTACTTCTCTATAGTCCTCCAACCATCTGTGTCTACCAATTTCGCTGTCTTTGTCATCATGCCTAAGGCTGGAACGGTGTTGAGCAGCCAGCCACATGACAGCACACACACAAGCCAGTAAACAGCCTGCAGCCAAACGTGTACAAAGCACGGTCGTAAATAAAACACTGGTCCCACGCTATAAGCTTAGCCTATGTAAAAGCTGCGAGTGCTTTTTGGTATGACCATTCAAGTTGTGTAATGTTAAAATGGGCAGGACGTGTTAAAAGTTACACGTATCTGACTGTGACAGACAGAGATACCCACTGCTGCTTTAACTGGCGACTCTTTGACTACGTGGCTTCATAAAACTCCTCTTTCACAAACTCACGAAACATATATTCCAAAATTGATTAGAAACTTTCACTCCAGTGAAATATTACAGTTTTTGAGAGCAAAGGTCAAGTCTCCCCATTGACCTACAGGTCATTCATTGAAACGTTACAATGCTAGCCTCGTATGTGTATGGAGAAGTACTCACGCCAAACCCTATTCAAAAAATCTGGCAATTTAATGTTTTCTTGCTCATCGACCGGGTAGAATATACTTTAAAACCTTTTTAAAAAAAATGCTAGGCGGCACTCCTAAATTCGACATACGTCCAAAACACCAAACAGCACTTTTTATCTGTCAAATATCACAACTGGTTCACACTACTCGCCACGCTCCACCGCGATGTAACGCTATTTTGGTGGAAGAACACCGTGGGAACAACGGGCGAAGCAATTCTAAAAGGTTAAAATGTATTTAAGTGAGAGCCGCTTGGTATATTGTATGTATGCCGAATGGAAAAGCAGGTCACAACAATTCAGAAAAGGTCTTAAGTCATGCTGTCCAAGGTGTGAACGTCTGCCGATAAGCAAAGCAGCATTTGCCAGATTTTTGAATGGAGTTTGACCTGACCTTTCTCTCCATACGAGTAAGTATAAATTTACATAGCTACTGCATTTAAAGATTCGTGTTTTATCCAGTAACACAATAATAACTATGAAAACAGTGGGAAATAGTTATATATTCAATTTAAACGTAATTAACCATGTATAACCAACTTGTAGGCAACGGTTTCCCACCTGTTTGCAGCGATGCTCCCGGCTTCTCGTTTCTTTCTGACCACGCGCGTGCTGTAGTAGTAGTGTTAAAAGTGAGGACTTCCTCTCAAATTTTTCAAAATAAAACCCTTATTAATGATTGTGTTGCAACACAGTGGCGTGCCACTGAGGGCCAAGCGGGGCCAAGAGTATTTTTTTTCCTTCACCAACCATTACACCAGCTAATTAGTTGCTCTCTCTCTGGTTGAAGGTGTACTAATCAGTCAAACCACTGGTGTAGTGATTGGTTGGAAGGAAAAACGGCATACTTTTGCTATGAGAAATACAAGGTACCAAAGTGAAAATCAATATTTTAAACGAATAGAATATTAATAGAATATAAATAGATCTAATAATTATTTAGGGGGGAATCTTTAGTAAGCGAAAAGAAATTGTATTTTCCCCAAATTCTCCTTTCGACAGCATAACAAATCTGCATTTTCCCCTCCAAATGTGATTTACGCTTTTATTTTGAAGACAAAATTGCTCAACTTCCGGTATCCAGGGTTCCCACACCTTCTTAAACATCAAATTCAAGAACTTTTCAAGGACTTTCCAGGCCCAATTCCCTCAAATGTAAGGACCCAACACGGCATAGTTTGAGACACGGATCAAGGTTAATTACTGTTACAACACTGAGAATTGTTATAATGAGAACTAGCAGGCTTTACAGAAGCTCACAGACAACAATTAAAAAGAGAGAGAGGCTTGAATGTGTGAACACTTCTCAACAACTTCTCTAAATTCAAGCACTTTCAATGACCCATGTCTATTTATGTCTATTTTCAAAAACTTTCAAGGCCTTGATTTTTTTTTTTTCAAATTCACACACTTTCAAGGATTTCAAGGACCCGTGGGGACCTTGGGTATCATTCTGGTAGCTTGACACAGCCAAGACCACAATCGGCCAATCAAGGAGCGTTTTTCAGAATATGACGGACTTGTCTTTGTAAGGCGACTTCTAATTGGTCAAACCTTGATAAGTTAATTACGGCGCATGTAAATTAATGGCATTGTTTGTATAAATATCTTAGATAACTAGGATAAAGTCTATCAGTAATATGCCAGCTGCTTTCATATAAGCAATCATTTTGTAAAGGTAGTTCTATTTCTTTTTCAAAGGAGGGATATCACTACTCATAAACATAAATCATAAATGTGGTGGTCAAAGCTGAATGGGTGATCAATGTGAATGCTGAACTTGCATGATCCCCATGAGAAACTTGACACTCCTACAGACACACAGAATTGTACAACTGCTTTGACCAGAGCATTTATAATGGTAGGTGTTGTAATCTCCCCCTGCTTCATGGATAGTCAGTCAGGCTTGAGAATAACATATTAACCTAAGAGAACCTCATAAAAGCCTTACTGTTATCCTTGCTTTGTTAAGTATAAAACATTGCCCTCTAGTGAAGTAAAGTGGTATTACTGCCTACCCATAATGCCAGTCCATAATGAAAACAACTCATTTTGTCAGTGTGTGATAAGTGTATTGGCTTCTGTTCAATACAAAAAAGTTAATTTCCAACATTTGTACATTCAAATGATAAGAACAGAGTGAAGCTTCGACAGTGTTAAGTGAACATCAATCGACAAAATAAAACCTTTAAGACATGACACCTCCTACACACCAGGCATTAAGATCCCAATGGAGACAGGGGGATTCGTCTAGTTAGGGCTGTAAACCATAAAACATAATAAAACATGGAAGACATTTTAAGCGTGATACAACACTGTAAAGTACAGAGTTGAGTGTGAAGGAAAACAGTAAAACCACATTTCCTCTAAACCCCTCTGGAATGCAGGCTGACACTAAAAAAAGGAAATGACAAATTCCCTTCCAAACCATGTGTTTTTTTAAGACTTGACAATCCAAATCTGGGGAAAGGACTGAAAATCACACTGTATACAGTAAACGCACAGCTGTCTCCTTGGTAATGAAGTTCACTGGAAGAACAGTGAAACGGATTAAAGTAAAGCTTCAGCTTCATATTCAAAATATGAAGCGTGCACACAGGAACGTTTTGAAGTCACGACAAGTGTCAGGCAGGTGAAACGCTATCAGCTGCATAACAAAACAAGAAAGATCCAAAAAGTACATATTCATGAATGATAACATATTTTTTCACTGGTGCATTTATTTTGGAAGACCGAGCTTTGAATGAACAAGACTCTACTGTAAATAAAGACTACAATATGATCAGCCATCACTAAAACTAACATGTCCAGTGAGGTTTAAGTTCCTAAATGTAGAATTTGAGTTTGTTTAGCATTTGTTTATGGTAATTATACTAGGGAATCACAATTAATTTGACAATGATATATCGATGTTTAAAAATGCTACATGTTTAAGGTAAAGATAAAAATAATAATCCATGTGTTTAGTTGTACTCAATATGATCCAGATGCAAAGTTTTTGGCAATGCATCAATTTAGAAGCCGCTAATTCACTGCTGTTGCAGCTCATTCACTTGAAATCTGACCTCACATTAAGAACACAAGAACGTGCAATAAATAAAGTTAAAGAAGCAGATATTTATATTGTTCACTAGTAACTGATTTGTTTACTTGTAAATAATAAATAAAGCAATAACAAGTGGATATTTTGTCAGAAGGCCGTTATAATCCTAAATTACTCGATAATTTATAAGTCCTTACTGGTTTGTGATTCTGAAACCATGCTGTAAGGAGACAAAGTATTAATTGTATTTGTCTATAAGGAAACAGTAAGGTGATGTTAATTGAGTAAAATTGTCAGTAATACTTAAGTACTTAACTTTTAAGTAGATCTGTAACTGCATCTTAACAATAATTAATTTAGGATAATGACACAAAAATTTACAGTATTCAAGTTCTATGTATTTACAGTGAAATTAACCGCTTATGAAAGTGTAATTTAGATGAATGCTGTGTGCACTTTTCACAAACTCTTCACAGAAAAGGACAATGTGTTGCTAGTCTCTGGCTTTTAGCGGGAAGCTGAAGCATTTGCTGTATATCTGCTACCAAAATCTCCAAGTATCATCACATGGAAACATTGTCCTGGAATGTTACACACAGAATTGGAATGGAGTTTAAAGAGAAAAGTGTAGTTTCTGTCAATGCATTTTCCTTTCTTGACCTATTTGTGACGTCATCGCCCGACGACGTGGGAAGCTAGTTTCAAAGATATGTAAATTAAGGCAGATCAATCCACTTGCTTTGTAACATTCAGACTCCATTGTAACTTCAAATACAGATCCATTTTGCTCCAGTGTTACACAATACAAACACAATAAATAATATACTGCTTCAAAATGCATTTAAACGGAACTGTCACGTGTCAGTTCTTGATCCAGGGGTTTAAGGGCATCATGTCTAACTCATTAAGAAATAATGAGGAATGAATGCAGTGTAATTAATAAATGAATTCGTTTTGATTTAGATTTGAAATCCCACTCCTGCTGCAGAAGCATCCGGTCCATTTCCTTCGTACGATTTGTCGAGATCGTTCTTTCTCTTCCTTTTTTCTCCCTGTCCTCACGTCCTCTGTTCTTCACAAAGTACCCTGTGAGGAACTTAAATAAATTAAATACATGTGACGTGACTTCTTTCTTTGTTTTTCTCTGTCAGTGGTCCTTATTTCTCGAAAGCACTTTTTTAACAAGGCCGTTTCTGAAATGTGCTTTGTAGGCACATTTCACTTGACTTTCTCTTGCTTTGTGGCAAGTTCTGTCTTTCTCTCCATTCGCTTATTTTTCCTTCTTCCTTCCTTCATTTCTTCTCGATATTAATGTTCGTTGTTCTCGAAAAAGCGCTTTGCAGCAAACCTGTTTCTTAAAAGTGCTTTCACAACAAATGCCTTAACTTCTTCTTTCTCTTTCTCTGTGGCAACTACTTCTTCTTTCTGCCAGCTCTCTCTCTCTCTCTCTCTCTCTCTCCCTCTCTCTCTCTCAGCTGGGGCAGAAGGAGCAGTGGATCCCCCCCGTCAGGTCGGTGATGGCCCCCTGTCTGACCAGGCCCCGCAGCAGCTGGGTCTCTCGGTCCACGTCGTGCATCTTCTGCTGCAGCATGGCGGCCATGGGCTGCCGGTCGTAGTAGTGCAGCGGCGCGCCCTGCTGGGACAGGTTGTACCCGAAGCCGGCCAGGCTGACCTCGTCGCACAGCAGGCTGGCTAAGGTCAGCGCGGAGACGCCCAGGGTAGGGACGTTCTGGAGAGAGAAGCAGTATTACTATTATTACTATTACTGACTTTCTATTAAAAGGAATACACCAAGTTTTGCCCATTAGTGATAAGCACATAGACACTAAAATCATCCCTGGGAGATCATTTGCCCCAGTACTTCTAACACTATGTTGAGTGACAGTAGGCTCCATGCTTTTCAGACTGGCAATACACAATTTGTCCATAGACGGCGAGCTTGACACACCTTTGTCTGTAAGTAGGGTTAGTACTTGAAGTAAATAGCCATGACAACACAGAGCTCACTGTGCTGAATGCACCGTTTCCAATACATAGGCTTTATCTGGAAGCTCAGGAAGATTTTTTTAAAATGTTTTTGAATATGATCTGATCCTGACTTGGCAATGTACAGACCAGCAGACCAGCAGCATTGCACCCCATCCGAAACTTTTTGCTCCTAATTTGCATGTATTTATTATGGTATATGTAAACGGGAACTTGACACTTTTTGATCGGAGACGTGTGGAACTGCTCAACACTCAGATAGACAGTTGAGAGCGCGATGGAAAGATTGCCATATTGCCGCAGTAATAATCTTAAATGATATGCGGCTAAGTCTGGTAGTTTTGTGTAGGACATTGATAAAATCTATGCAAAATATGATACAAAAATAACTTCCTGTTTTGAACTACCAGGGACTATTTTTTGCTGTTTCCCTAAGAAGTGAAAGATGAATACATGGCTGCTCACTTGAAATGGTCCCAAAAATACACTCTGGAGAATAAACATGGTATAATTCACTATTTAATATGAGTCACTATGGATTCATTTACTTTTATGTGCTCAATGCTCACTGTTTAGTCACTGTTTTGGGAAGTTGTGGTTTAAGTATTACCTCGGTTATAATAACAGACTATTATTTATTGTCTGGTTTGGGAGGTGTGTATTACCTGGTCCCAGCCCCATAGTCGTGGTTTGGGCGGAGGGTACTTCAGTAGGTCCATTGCGGTCTCTTTGATGACTTGCAGGTTTAGAAGTCTGAACTTCTGGGGCTCGAGGGGGATTCCATCTGGAACCTTCTGCCAGAAGAACAGCCGGTCCCACAGCGGCTGCAACACAAAATACTGTTGTTTATATCTAGAATCTTAGTGAACTTTTTTCATAGAGGAATAGCCATTTGATGGACAGTTAGATTTGCAGAACACACACTTAAGACCAGTTTGTTTTGGGGAACACACATTTGACAACCAGTTGGATTTGCGGAACACACACTATCCGAGTTATTAGTGATTCGCTTCTACAGTACACAACCAAAACAGATACATAATTGGTGGGGGGGGGTCAGAAAAAAATAGTAATTTAAAACAAATTTCCTGCATTTCTACACCACCTAACCTCTTGGATTAAGTCAAGAAACAGGAAACCTGTATAATGTTAACCAAAAATGTAAAATTATGTTATATTACTAGATTTCAGCATTGAGGTGCTTACATTCATGATTTTGCATAGGCATACTAACCTAAAAACCTATTATTGGGAATCGTGAGAAAGTTTCAGAGCGACAGACACAGAGCGTCCCCGTAACCATAGTAACTCACTCTCACTCCTGCCTGCGTGCGCACGGCGCGAGAGGAGAGGGAGAGACGCAGAAGAGCCGCTGACTGAGATTACTCTGAGCACCATGCATGGGAATAAATTACAATATAATAGATTTGTGTATATTTCTCGCTATTCAGATGGTCTGAATAACTCGCTGCTGCACGGTGCTGCTCTGTCTCGTCTCGTGCGCTGTCAGTGTCTCTTTTCACTGCGACGTCAGTTATGAATTTGTTTTTCACTGCATAAGAAAATGGACTTGTGGTGTGAGAGCGTGTGAAAAATGTCAATTGCGTGAGTCTCACGGTCAATGCGTGAGAGTTGGCAGCCCTGTGAACTCGCTTGACATTATTATGTATGAAACTGCCAATCAGATTTATTTATTTATTAATCGAAGGTGCCGGAACGCCGTTCCGGATCGTTCCGGCCCACTTTAACCCCTGCACACACACACACACACCTCCACTCACCACAGCGTGTTTGCTGATCATAGCAGAGATCCAGCTGATGTCCACGGCTTTATAAACCACGGCGACAAACAGAGTGTGTGTGTCTGTGTCGGCCCAGCGGAGCGGCGTGCCCTCCGGGTAACTCATCCTGATGCTGGTCCGGTTCCCGACGTCCACGCTGAACTCTCCCAGAGGACCGCTGTTCAACCTGGGGGGAGAGAGAGAGAGAGGGAGTGAGAGAGAGAGAGAAAGAGAGAGAGAGAGAGAGAGAGAGGGAGGGGGGGGGGGGGGGGGAGAGAGAGAGGATTTTTTAAAAATGATTTTTAATGCAATTTTAATGCAAGTAAATGCAAATTCAAAACTCTGACACATGGGCATATACAGACATGGCAAAGAAAAAGTAGATTCAGATAATATTATATCATAGTATCACAGTATCATATTTCAAGCAGTTATTTTGCCTGTTATCAATATAGAGAGCCGGGGAAAATGCCTGAATACCAGTGGCGAGCTAATATTGGTTTGCTACGGAGGTGTGTGTGTGTGCAAATAAAAAGTGCAAATGTTCCACCAAAGTGAAATGTGTGTGTTTCCGACCTGATAATGGTGTCAAAGCGGTCGATCAGCGGGCCCAGCTCCAGGCCTCTCAGAATGCCTCCGTTTCCCATGACCACACAGCGCCGACATTTGTCCGGCTGGGGGGCGGAGCCGGAGTCCGGCAGCTTAAAGGAGAGAGAGAGAGAGAGAGAGAGAGAGAGAGAGAGAGAGAGAGAGAGAGAGAGAAAAGGAAAGTGGTGTAATAGAGAGACAGATCTGGGGCCTCCGAACTTAAATACCGTATATCATTATGAAATCCGAGATATTAGTAGTAGTAGTAGCAGTATTCACCAGCTTCAGCAGGTCCTCTAGTTTGTGCCTGAGGCCTCCGAAGCCAAAGGGGGGCGGAAACAGGAAGAGGTCGTCAGGAAGGTGCGTGTCCCTCCACAGGAAAGGCTGGGCAACTTGACTAGAAGCGGGAAGTCTGGCCGACAAGCTCCGCCTGGCGCTGCCGGGACGACACTGACCCTCCAGGACGCTGTGCACGTACGCACGGACATGCTGGGAAAGTAAAACAAGAGGTTATGAGAACAGCAGGTAAGCTACTAGGCTGTGATGTTATATTATAATATGACTGGTAGAGCATCAGTTCCATAACAGTGGACTTTCTAGTGAGAACATGGGGAAATCCACGCAAAAACCTTCAAAGTGTGTTTTCACTGACTTTCTGTACAAAAACACAGCATTCAATGGCATTTACAGTCCAAAATATGTCTTGTTATCATCTCAATCTCAGCATATAATTATTTTATGGCTCCAATTTATTTAATTTATTAAAAATTACAAAAGCACATTTTGAAATGAGCCCACTCTAGAATAGGTCACCGTCCTTCAGAAATCCTCAAACCTCCAACAAATGTAATTTTTTGGGAATTGAAATAACTGGATGATTTTTCCATTGGCATCCATGAATTTTTTGACATTTTACAATGTATTGCCAATTACTTTGGATTGGTTTACCCTTACTTTGGCCCACGGCACGACATTCGTTCTATACATGGAATACCTTCATAAATCAATAAAGCATTTAAAGCTGCAGTTGGCAAGATTTTTATGTAAAAAATAAAAACAGCCGTCTTATCAGCCTAAATCACAAAGTGGGGCTGCAACAGAGAAGAGCGTCTCATTCCCAGTAACTGACAGGTAGAGATTCACCTTATTTGCTCAAATCAAGTTGTGGTGTGGTGGTAAATACGAAACACTGGCAGGAAATTTTCACCACATAGTCAACAAATCAAAACTTGTGTATGAGCGACCATTACAGGACGGTTGTCACAGGGCGGCTGTCACAGGGCTGCAGCTGGAGGACGTGGTTTTCAAATACAAACTGTTTAAATAGCAGCAGCCTTTGGTTTGCAGTTTACTGATATCACCTTACAGGATTTCTGGTTATTGAAGTTCAAACAGTTTTCAGACTCAGTTATATCTTGCTGCCATTTGGAGCAGCCAACATGCAATGATGCCTACTGCAGCTTTAACCCATTAATGAACCCATTTAACCCATTTATTTATTTTTTTCTACACACATGATCTGGGCTCTGACAATATAGATTCACACACACAATGTGGTAGAGACGTTAAGTTGGGGTGAAAAATGGAAATTTAAAATAGAATTTTTTATTGATTTTGGAATTCCCATAGGAATAGAATAGAATAACATTGTACCAAGATAAAGCAACAGATAATTGTTTTTCTTTTGTAATCTATATTGTCAGAGCCCAGATCATGTGTGTAGAAAAAATTATGAAGATGCTTTATGGTTGCTTAATCTTTGTGATTTTTTGCATTTCTAAATCAAATCAACTTTGTCTACCAATAAAAAGCATTAAGAATATGTGAAATAAAAAAAAATGATTTTGGTATGTATAGCCACATGTCTTGACAGTTGTCTCTGCAAAGTTTGCTTTTACCTCTAACAGAAAAAAATCTGTGGAGCATTTCCTTAAATTTAGTAGTTAGTCATTAATGGGTTAAACTGCAAATACATGACAATGACTGTAATAATTCAAAAGGATATTATTTTTATCCATTTAGCTGGTGTTCCCATCCGGAGCAAATCCTCGCTGCCTGCTGACATCTTTAGCAAATTTGCACAGATTTGTAGTGAACTGTGTATCATTTACTTTCTAAATGATTCCTGGTCCACTGTTCATTTCCATGAGCAGGCAGACAGGATGTCTGATGAAGTGAATACATACAGTGTGTGTGGCTGCCAATTCAAATCAGCTCATTTGGGTTTTTCCAGTGCATTTCTATCCTAATAGCATTTCTATTCAAAGCACCAATCCTGAATGGTTAGTTGACAGTTGACACTTAGATGGATTATACTCCAATCCACTCAGTTTTACTGCTCTACATTACAATGCTCTGTTCTGCTACTGTAACCTGCTTTACTTTTACTCTAGTCTGTTTCCGTTTCCTCCATTCTAGTCTCATGTTCTGGGTCAAAATAGGGGGTGTACTCTATTCTACTCTATTCTACTCTACCTTGTTCTCCTCTCAACACTGATATCTTTCGATGTGCAGCAAACACGGCAGCCCAGAGACTTATTTGAACAGCTTATTCTATTCTCTTGTCACCTTCTGATGTGCAGGGTCGACGTGCCAGTCCAGAGGTTTGCTCGTCTCCGTCTCAAACAGCGGCAGAGAGACCAGCGCCAAACACACCAAGCCGAACACCACGACAGGTACCAGCACACGCCTGGAGAGACACACGCAGAGAAATTTTTTTTTCTATTAGAGGGAGAAACAATATTACTTTTATGACACAGTACAAGAAAAAATACAGCAACACAGGGATCAACACATGCTGGGAGAGACGGAAGACAAAGAGAGGTAGATGGTAATAAAACAGAGGGTGAAATCGTCAGAACAGACCCTAACCCTGATTTATGAAGCTTTCATACATAAGACATAAATATGATATTGCATATGACAATGTCAAAGGTATATGCAGGTTTCAGAAAGCCAAATTTAAAGCTTTCCAACATCTTTTTAATGCTACCTGGAATTGGATTTCAGACCAATTTAACAACCAAAAATAAAGAAACAAAAAGCCGACTGAACATGGCTAATGAAAGTTCTGAAACTATAAATGAGCAGTATAAGAAAAATGACAACAGTAAATTAATTTTGTTAAACTGTGTTGGACGTATTGCAACCTGGTCCTGTATTAATGCAAGACTGGACATCCATGTGGATCAAACTTAAACTCGACTAGTTCACCTGCTTTCTACTTCAGTGGTAAGATTAAAATGAAGGAGTCCACTGTTTCAGTCTGTTATGGAGATCAAGATTAGACTTATCAACCGCAGCAAGTGAGACTAGCCGGGGAAACAGTTCATGAACTATGAAACCAAATATTAAACATTAAACCCATTGCGTTGCCCTAACAATTCTCCTCCTTCCTTGACATTATCAAGGATGCTTTTCTGTACATCAGGAAACAGTTGCTGGTGCAGAAAACACAGAGCTCTGCAGAGGTAAATTTTACACTAACCCAAGATAATTAAACCCACATTGACGCAACATTCAGATATCTATAGCAGCTCAACAGATGCAAACGAGAGCTTGCAGCTGACAGGAAATACAGTGACATCAAAATAAATTCTCCTTTCCAACCACTAAAACCTTCCATGTGAATTTTTAACAGCCAGCCAGGTATCTAAAAAATTCGACTTCAACTCGTATCGCAAACACGGCCACGTCGCTCTATTCTTTTACTCCGTTCTACAGTTCAAACAATGATGGAAGTCTCCTCTGCTGATGGGAAAACCTGAAAACCTGTTTTCTCTCCGAGCAGAACCCTGGGGCCTGCAGGCCGTGCATCGGTGGCACAGCTACCGCCCACAGTAGTTTCACACACACACACACACACACGACGGGGGAATTCAGCAGTGGTGGTTTCAAGTTAGAACATAGAGGTTTATAGTACCGTAACATTTTAGAGACACACGTGAACAACGTTCAAGAGATAGGAGGGTGGGGGAAATGAGATGCCGATGTTTAAGATTTGTTCAGTTTAAATGAAACAAATGATATTTCTCTGACATGCAACTTCAACTGTACACCAGGGATTCTTCAACACATTTCCCTCTAGCCTCTTTAGATATGGAATTTGTAGTATCTACTGTACCATCCTATCTGCCTAGTTAGAAACCAGCCAAGCTACATGCCGGAGTGTGTGTGAGCGAGTGTGTTTAACCACCCAGGACCGAGGTCATTCAACTTAACAATGATTACATCAACAAAAATTCCTGCTATGTACAATATGCACACATTCTGCTGATAAAATGTGTGTGTTTCGATCGCCTGCTTAAAACGGTCATCAGCAGCGTTAATGGACTGTAATAAAATCTGCCCGACCACAATCAAATATCATCCGTCCTCCTTTGTTTTTTTTGTTCAGTTGCCGCTGTTGGAAATGCGGCACCAGCGTTCACACGTGCGGCGGTGATGGAAGGTTCCCTGGAAGTTTACGACCACATCATTTGCAAAAGAAAACCGATTCCCACAAACATGTGGCGACGCTGCTGCAGTGTCTAACGTCCTGCTGTTGTGAACGCTGTTAGGAAAAAGCTCGATTGTGTCTATTGGGAAGAGTGTTAATCTGTTCCCTTCAATTCAGCAAACTGCACAACAGCATTTTAGCTTTTGTCATGTAACCTTCCATTCTGACAACTATTTCTATTATGGTTATTATCATACATACAGTGACTTCAGAAAGTGTTCAACCACCTTGACTTTTTCCACATTTTGTAGTGTTACGGTTTGAACAAAATCCTTAAGAACCTGCTTCAGAGTGCCAATGACTGGAAGCTGGGGTGACGATTTATGTTCTAACAATGACTAATAAACAGAACGGGAACAGGCTAATCAACACTGGATTGGCTTTGGAACAGGAAGTCTTTGACAGGCCCAAGCCCAGACTTGAATCCCAGACTTGAACATAGCAGTTCACAGATGCTCTCTATCCAACTTGACCAATTCTTGAGCAAATCTGCAAATCATAATGGAGGAAAATTCCAAAAACCAGATGTGCCAAGCTGATGTGGATGTATCCAAGAGGACCCGAGGCTGTAATTGCTGCCAAAGGGAGTTTAATATGTCCAATAATATTTTATATATTTCAATAAATCGTACTTTCACTTTGTCATTCAGGGTAGAGGAATCGACATTTAAATCCATTATGAATTCAGGCTGCAGCACCACAAAATGCAAAGTCAAGGGGGGTAAAATACTCTCTGAAAGCACTGCATTATTATTATTATACATTTTTATTTCAAAACTATGTTGCTTTTGCCAGATAACACCTCACATTATCCAATGCGAGCTATTTATAGCAGAGACGTTTAGAAACGAGACGGCGCAGCTGCGAGTCATTTCCTGTATCTGTGTCACGTGGGTTTCGCCACTGCCCCGCCCCTTTAGGAGACTAGCGGCAGGTCCTGAGTCTATTCACTCCAATGGGAGAAGTGAACATGAGCACAGATTATGACCGATTCTTTCGCCCCATAGTCACCGAAGTAAATATTGGACCCATTTTTCACAAGCCACATATCTTCCGAACATTCTGACACTAAAATGGCATTTTTCAGACAGACAAATCAGGAGAAAATGAACTTTGTTCGAGACCTGTCTCTGTCTCAGCAACACACTCTCGCGAGATCTGGCAAGATCATCATATATCCCGTCGGTCTGGTTTCACTGCAGTCAGAGACGGTTTAGAAACATTTCATGCAATAAAATAACATTGCCAAAACAATATTGAATGTGTGCTTCCGTTTTTTCTATACATATTTCAGATTAACGTATTTCCCACACACGTTATCTTGTTCAAAACCAAACGTTACTAGTCTAGCGTTAACGTTAGCCAAACTGTGTTAAAATTTTAAGCTAATGTCAACTAACGTTCGCGAACGCCACACAACGTTCACAACACTTCCAAACGAGGTGGGGGGATGGGGGGAGAGGCGACCACGCCCACTTAGGAGACAGGAAGTGTATAGAGAGCCTAAGTCCCTCCCCTTCCGGTGGACCACCATGTCGGAAAAAATATGTACGGTAGTCAACGGCGAGAGACAAATAATTGTTTGATCCCGTTTGAATTGTGCCATGAATTACACATATGATGTTTTGTCAATTTAAAAGATAATTTTGCAAGTCAAGAAAGTCGCAGTTTGTCGTAAAACTGTTGAAGTTATAGACTGTGAAAATACGCAATTAGAAAGACTACACACCCAAAAGTCACGTAAGTGACATCATAACTTTCTCTCTCCACAAGCTACCCAGAGCCGCTGAAGCTAAGTCCCTCTCAGATAGCAGGAGTATTATACACAACCTGGAAGGTAGACAGTAAGAATGGATTTAAACTGGTTTAGGATAGTTTTACTACAGTGGGGGCTAACGTTAACGCGATGCCTGTGTGTTTCGTATGTTTCATTCCATGTTGGTGTTGGTGACGTATATTGTGTGAGACGAGAGATGTAGTTCACTGAGCGGTTTCACACAAAACTAAACGTTACTGTACTGTTTTACGACAAACTGCGACTTTCGTGACTTGCAAAATTATCTTTTAAATTGACAAAACATCATATGTATAATTCGTGGCACAATTCAAACGGGATCAAACAATTATTTGTCTCTCGCCGTTGACTACCGTACATATTTTTTCCGAAATAAGGGCCCATGGGGGACAGCGGAAGGGGAGGAACTTAGGCTCTCTATACCATTTCATACCATTGGCGCAGCTTGTAATGCGTCATCTTGTGTGTATAGAGCATCTTTGTTTATAGTCCCATGGAGCATTTCTATGACTTCTTTGTGTACCAAGAACGCTTTGTCCTCCAGCCACTGGGAACAGACCACTGATAGCTGGAAGCTAATGGGTGTATTTATGCTGTCTGAAAAAAAAAAAAAAAAACTAGCTGCTATGAGAGTTCAAGATCAGGGTTTCTTACATGCCGAGTCAAAGTGGGTCACAGCCTGGCTAGGTCTGTGTTTTCTACATTTTTCTTCTCCAACATGAATCTATTGAGGGAAGTTGGCTTTTCAACCACACCCGGTGTTCCACAAGTTCCCCTCCTTCACCACCAGGAAATATAAGCTATAAAGGAGACAATGATAGGAAGTCTAGCTCTGTTTGATCCTGTAGTGGAAACCAGTCTAGCTCTGTTTGGTCTTGTAGTGGAAGCCAGTCACCCAGGCTAGTGAAAGCATGTGATGGGACATCAGGCTGATAATCCGACTCTCTGACAGCCACACTCACACACACATTATTTATTCATTTTTAAAGAGTTACACTATTGTCCTCCAAGCTGTCCTCTAACCACATCCACTCTGTTACTGAAAGAGAGGAGAATTTGAGAAGGGCACAGAAGCCCCGACAAAACTATCCAAATAATCACAGAAGCAATTAGCAACTTTTCTAAACAGAGTGAGGTAGAAAAGAATAGAGTTTGGAGGGATAGGATAACAACAGAACAAAATAATCCTTAAAAGAACAAAATAAAAAGAGGGTTAAATAATTCAGAGTAGTTTTTGTTGTTTGTGTGTGTGTTGCCTAAAACAGCTACACTCGACCCACAAAAAGAGGTTGGCAGGTACAAATCTGATATCCGATGTTAATTTTCAGGGAAATGCAACTTGATATGTAGGTGAAGAATTCTGGACAACACACGGAAATCTTGTTTTGGAAGGCTGTGTGAAACATCCTTCCCTATGATAAAAAAAAAAAACACACTGCAGCATCTTGCAATTTGGAAGTAATAATAGTTGATGCTGGCTGCGATTTTGAATTTTTCTTTTTTCAGTTTGTGTGCAGCCCTCATATACAGTTTATTGATAAAAAAGCCAATATCAGCCCTATATATTGGTTTAACCCTAATTTAGATAGTAGTTTAAAGGAAGAAATAAAGGAGAATAAAACAAAGAGTGTGTGTCTGCATCACTTTTGTGATGTTAAAGGATAATACTGCTGTCTTTTTTTAAGTTTGGTCTGTGTTGTCACATCCATGTTTTTCCATTGGGGTTTCTTTGTTGGCTGGGACAGCAGTTCATTTCAAGCAAGGTTTGACACCGTAAAGTTAAGAGTAAATAAAAATTTAAAAAAAAAAAAAATAATCTAATTACATATTGAGGGCTTGGAGCCAAAGGGGCGTAAGTACGTTATAGTAGATTTTACAGGAGAGCCAAAACAAATTTTGATCAAACTTGGATCAGCTGCCGTTACCACATACTAAGCACAATATTTTAACTTTTTGTGTTATCAGATTGAGCATTACTATAAAAACAATACTGCCACATTTAAGTTGAATTATATTTGTTAACTTTTTTAAAAATGGCAAAAGAGTGAAATACGCCTTTTTGGCACAACTATTGTCCCAATACAGCCATGCAGAATATGGGCCTATGTAAGTAAACAATTGTAAAAAACATTCATTTTAATACAAATCTAGCAATTACACTTACAATCAACACTGAAATATAAAACAAGATCAGAATGAATATCTTTATCTTGAAATAATGCTCAGCAACTTTCACCAAGGCCTTTAAAATTGTAGGCTACATGGAACATATCAAATTGATTGATACATTTTTTCTGTTAAAAACTTTTAATAAACCTTTTTAATAAACCTCTATAGACATAAGAAACTACTTTTGATTCTAAACTACTACTTTTTTTTCTCTTTTGCTGGTATAATACATTTTTGTATGTGACACATTCAAAGACCTGTAAAACTCCTCATAACACTGAGGGATAACTTCAGCTACCAGCAGTCTTACTATCAGAGCTCATCTTGACCAGTTCACACTCCTAACATTATAAAATAACATTTTGAATCTATAGGCCTAAGTATTTAATGGGAATATTAACATATTTACATTCATCTAATATTGACCTAGAATATTAATTAGGATATGAATAGGATACTAAAAACGATGTGATCATGCTGCCATGCTAGCATTACTTACGTCAGCATGCATTTTGAGTTGACCTAAGTGCTGTTAGAATCCTCTACCCACAATGCTTGTTCAGTGTCAAAAGTGGGGTTTTGCTTGGTGTCAAAAGGGCAAACAAAACCCTACTTTTACTGTTACGGCTTTCAGTTTTTGTTTAATTAAAACTTATGGGTCATGATTTCAGTTGTGTCCTTTTGGCACTGAAAAGATCTCACTGAGACCTTTCAATTGATATATAATACTCATATTCGCCCAAAATCGCACTTATGCCCCTTTGGCTCCAAGCCCTCGATATGTGAAATGCAAACTAGACCCTAACCCTAACCCTCTAAAATGACACCAGTGTTCTCCTTTAAGACATTGAGCAGAGAAGAAAGGGTCAGCTCTGTCCACATTGCCACCATGGCAACACAGTAAATCAGCAGCAGAAAAAGCAGAGAATAACAGGAGTCTTTGTTCTCTGTCCTGAACATCACCTGTGTGATCCGCAGCGTTTAGGCAGCCTCATACTGGCCTCATTCACACGGGACGATGGGAATCCTCCTTGTGTCTCTGTAGTAGCCGGAAGCACTCTGGCTCTCAGGATCCCTGTCCTGGACACACACACACTGTCCCGTTAATATTTAGTTATAGTCAGTATGGGAGCTAATGATCAGCCAAGGTAACGGACAATGCATGGTGGGATGGATTTAGAGTAGAAGGCATACATTTGGTTCCATTTTTCATATAATATTGACCACAGCAGCCATTCAATGCTGTGAATGGCTCTACATTTTGGGATACTATAAAGCACAATAATCTCAAATGACACATATATTCGGTGAAAATATCGGTATGTCGCAGTAGTCAGTGAGGTTTCGCATAATGGGACAATCTTCGTGATTTGTTTGTCGGCAAAAGCACATGCGTGTTAGAACATTTCTTACCACATTCTTGATCAGATCATATCATTAGTGTATTCTGGTTCAACAGGTGCACATAAATCATCCACTAAACCATTACTCAATTCAAAATTAGTATCCAACGATGTGGGAAAATAGGGCAAGCATTTCTATAAGGTTGCATTTTATTGAAAGAAGTGCTGCTTGGCATATCTGATATATGCCTAATTGAAGAGTAGCCTATAATGATTCGTATAAGTTCATTAATTATGTTATACTAGGTACATGCCTTGGACGACGAGCAGGGCAACATTAAATTGCCATCTTTCTGAATGGAGTTTGGCCCTCGATATAAAAGGAACGTCAAGCACTGGGGCTAGTCGGTTATTAATCTCGGACGGGATAATTTAACTATCCCTGACAATTATGGGATGGAAACACAGACTTTTGTTTGTAACAAACCAGAGTAAGAATAGTAAACTAGAATACAGTTTAGCTAACAGTTACATTTTGCGCCATATCACTTGCAGAGTCTCGAAACGTTACCGTTAGCCGTCTTATTGTATTTATCCCAATGCTAACGGTCAGGACAGCGGACAGCAAGCTATGTAAACCACAACATTTTCTCTTATTTTGCACTCAATACAATACTCTAAACAGTCATTTTTTCTTCAGAGTAACTGATATCAAGCGACTTACCCTTTCATAGGTGTACATGCTACGCCATGATCCAGCGGCAGATTAACGATACACGTTTCATCGGACTAAATATTTTATCTCAGCTTCATTTTTCAGCCTCCTTTCGGTTGACCAGCCAATCAGCTGCAGCAAAACTCACCACCGCATCCGCGCTCTCCCTTCACAATAAAAGCCCTTAACACTCTCTTGGCATCTTTCCATAGTGTTTTGCAAAACAAATCCTGCTGTTTTGCCTACTCGTCCTCTCAAGACAGATAACTTTCCACAGATTCAAATGAAGACAAAGTGAGACACTTTAACCGGTGTTTAATTGGTGGTAAAACTACCTTGTCAAACACAAAACGTAAAACAATACAATTTCCCCATACATTTTTAACTTTTCGGCTTTTTTAAATACAAAGAGAAAACAAATCCTGTAGGTCATTTGTCTAATAGATTTAAAGCTTGTGGGTGTGGCAGCATGTATGTTGTGTCTTATGTGTGCTGTGAACTCCTACACTATGTAGCCTTTTGCAGTATCATACAGTGACTGTTCAGTGATTCAATTCGTCAGTCAATAAATCAGTCATGGCACCAGAGCCGAGTTACATTCACTTTCAAATCAATTAATTCAGGAACTGTATTTTTCTCAGAGTGCAAATATTAAAGCACTTTTGGCATGATTAGGTTGTCACACCACCTCATTATGAAATAACTGAGACCGAATGCTTAGTTATTAGCCAAGGAACTACAGCATGTGCCAAGATTTTGAATCAACTGAAAACTGGAAGTGAATCGACCCCAGCCTTGCAATCAATTCAGTCCATGTGAAGTTGCCTTATCCTTCTTTCCCAACCATACTGATGGGTAAATGCAGTATCTATTCTACTGCAGTGGTTGCTTGAGTTCAAACAGGCCAGTTCCTCCTTTGACCACCTTGCCCACCACCAGGCAGGCTGAGGGAGACACCAGTTGATCATGGGAACCTGAACAGGGAAAAGGACATAGACATGAACAACAACAACATGACAGTGGTTATCAAAGTCTGCACACCCTCTCAAATTGCCTTGAGGCCTGAAATAAAAGCCCATTAAATTTGACTTTTTCACTTTCATTTTGTTTGTTCGCCTTTTCTTTTTACCTTGACATTGCTAGTTACTACACTAGTTCATTCTTGTCCCATGAACCATGAATTATCAATCAATCATCAATGTGACAACCAATCAATCTCTTCTCTATCTCTGTAGTTCATATACTGAACAAAAATATAAACGCAACACTTCTGGTTTTGCTCCCATTTTTCATGAGTTGAAATAAAAGATCTAAGACTTTTTCTATGCACACAAAAGGCTTATTTCTCTCAAATTTTGTTCACAAATTTGTTTAAATCCGTGTTAGTGAGCACTTCTCCTTTGCCAAGATAATCCATCCACCTGACAGGTGTGGCATATCAAGATGCTGATTAAACAGCATGATTATTGCACAGGTGTGCCTTGGGCTGGTCACAATAAAAGGCCACTCTAAAATGTGCAGTTTTATCTTGAAAAAAGACATTTATTAGGCACTGAACTATGGATCTCACATGACTAGGGCTACAGATATGCATTTTTTGAAAACCAGTCAGTATCTGGTGTGACCACCATTTGCCTCATGCAGTGCAACACATCTCCTTCACATAGGGTTGATCAGGTTGTTGATTGTGGCCTGTGGAGTGTTGGTCCACTCCTCTTCAATGGCTGTGTGAAGTTGCTGGATATTGGCAGGAATCGGAACACGCTGTCGTACACGCCGATCCAGAGCGTCCCAAACATGCTCAATGGGTGACATGTCTGGTGAGTATGCAGGCCATGCAAGAACTGGGATGTTTTCAGCTTCCAGGAACTGTGTACAGATCCTTGCAACATGGGGCGGTGCATTATTGTGCTGCAACATGAGCTCTGGTGGACATTCTTGCAGTCAGCATGCCAATTGCACGCTCCCTAAAAACTTGCAACATCTGTGGCATTGTGTTGTGTGATAAAAACTGCACATTTTAGAGTGGCCTTTTATTGTGACCAGCCCAAGGCACACCTGTGCAATAATCATGCTGTTTAATCAGCATCTTGATATGCCACACCTGTCAGGTGGATGGATTATCTTGGCAAAGGAGAAGTGCTCACTAACACGGATTTAAACAAATTTGTGAACAAAATTTGAGAGAAATAAGCCTTTTGTGTGCATAGAAAAAGTCTTAGATCTTTTATTTCAACTCATGAAAAATGGGAGCAAAACCAAAAGTGTTGCGTTTATATTTTTGTTCAGTATAGATTTGTAACAGTTAGCTTATTATTATCATGGCAGAAGCATTATCATCCTTTCCTCACCCAGCATAGTAGCCTGTTTGAGGAATTTGTAGCTGGTCTCGAAGGTCATCTGCTGCAGAGGAGAGGAGTTGGACTGGATGGCGTGCCGGTTCAGCGGTTTATACACACCCTCAAAACACATGTAGTCTGCTACTAGTGACAGATGTCTGGGGTCCACCTCAATACCTAGAGACAGACAGAGAAATACAGAGAAGAAAAATTATAGGCCTTCTGAAACCATTGTTGTGTGCTACCAATAACAGGTGCCTGGGGTTTAACGCTGTGTGTGTGTGTGTGTGTGTGTGTGTGTGTGTGTGTGTGTGTGTGTGTGTGTGTGTGTGTGTGTGTGTGTGTGTGTGTGTGTACCGTAGACAGCGAAGACATCTTTGATCTCCTTCTCTATAACCTTCAGAGCCACTTCAATCCCATAGGTGTTCGCCATAGCATGGACCTCATTAGAATACAGTCTGTTGATGTCCAGGATCTGGAGAAAAACAACACAGTCCCATTATATCCCATTCATTTTATGATGCTGATTCCTGAGGAGTTAACCACAGCATAGACCTCACTGGAATACTGATGATTTAGTTGTCATAGATTACTTAATGCCCCTTTAATTGAAGACATTTTACTTTCAAATTGATTGACACATTTTCTTTACCAATTTCCCCTAATTAGCCCCCAATTCTCTACTTTTTAATGCTTCAAGAGACAAAAATGGCAGGGTGAAAAAAATTCTACATCCCAATCTTCAAGTTCATCATGTTGCAGCAGGATGATGATTCAAAGCTGGACTGATGAGTCAGACCACTATGCTCATCTATTATCAACGATGCACTCCATACTGCTTCTGAGTCATTAGAGGCAAGTGGAGTCAGCGCAAGGTTCTGGTAGTGCCACACGGATAAGATATCAAGTGCCTGGTTATGTTTATGTGTTTCGCTGCACAGAAACACTGGTTGGCGTAACACAGGAAATTCCCCTCATTAGCGCTGTCTATCTGTACTTTAACCGCAAAACCATTGTGCAGTCTCATATTCAGAATGCTTCCAGTAGAAAGCAAAAGCAAAAATGTGTCCATTGTGCCGACGTACATCGCTGTGCTTGAACATTTCGTGCATGTTGATCCCCTCCGTGTTGAGGATTGACTCTTTCTGTCCCGTCTTCGTGGTCGTTTCGCTCAGCAGGCAGCGGGTGAGGCCCCTGGTTTCCATGACGACGGCGTTCTGGGCCAGCGTCG
This sequence comes from Centroberyx gerrardi, assembly GCF_048128805.1. Taxonomy (NCBI): domain Eukaryota; kingdom Metazoa; phylum Chordata; class Actinopteri; order Beryciformes; family Berycidae; genus Centroberyx; species Centroberyx gerrardi. The sequence continues at coordinate 5,987,621 of NC_136012.1, forward strand.
ACATAATGGAGGTGAGGTCGAAGTGCACCTTGCTCACTGGCAGGACCAGGTTCACCTGTGGACACGGAGACGAGAGATGGAGCGATGGATGAATGGAGAGGATGGATGAGAAATACATTTTAAAAAGAAACATTGTTAATCTTCTTGTGGAAATAAAATTAATAAAAAAAATGTATAAATATAATATAGTCAAAGACAAAACCGTTAAAAATCCAATATATACCTTAAATAAGTGGGAAGACTCAATTAATATAATTCCATGGAAAGATGTATTTAATATTATCTATAATTCAACCCAAGATGTATCCATACGTATAATACAAATACAGATAATATATAAATTCTTACCCACTAAAAAGATGCTATCTATTTGGGGCCTAGAACAAACTTGCTTGTGTAGGTTTTGCAATGATGAAGAGGAATCGATCTTGCACTTGATGACACTGGATAATAGAAAGATTAACATCTCAAAGAAAACTACAAACCTTGAAATTCCTAAAGGGATGGGAACAACTAAGCCTTGGGGAAGGATGGGAATAAAAAATAAATAAATAAAATAAATAAATAAATAAAATAAAACAAAATGGCTTGTGCTCTCCTCTCCTGCCCTCTGCTGGCATAGCGCTGCGGACGAAAAGGTCATGGAGGACCAGGGGGCTGTTAGGAAGTGTAGGTGTTTTTTATGTGGCTTGATTGTGTATGTGTGCAGGTACAATCACAGGTATCTCAACATAATCAATATGCTATGCTCTGCTGTGGAGGGTTGTGGGGTAGGCGGACCGCGGGTGCGCCTATGCGGTGCCTGTTTTGCCCCCCCGCCCCAGGTGCTGGTCCTATGCCCGGTGGACCGGTCTTGACCCAGTTAGGACCTCATTACACTGATGAAGAATTATTATATATTTTTTATGATTATTACAACCATTATAACTATTGATATTATTATTTATCTATTTAATTTTTTCTTTTGTTTACTTGTTTTGGCCTATTCACCTACCTCTGTACATATTCTGATTTCATGCAACTACATTAGTGTATGTGTGTGGGTGTGTGTGTATGTAAGCATGAGTGTGTGTATTATTATGTATTACATTATCTGTGTGGATGTATGTGGGTGTGCGTATGTATTGTATATGTGTATATGTTATGGTATTTGTTTGGGGGAATTAGATCGGTTCTTTTGGTCATGACATGTCAATCCCATAGTGTGTCTAGATTGGTGGCCAGGGGGAGCTTTGGCCATATTACGTGATCCCCAGATATGCATGTATGTACCATATATGTTATATGTTGTATATAATAAAAAATTATAATAATAATAATAAAAAAAAAATCTTCTTGTGTGCAAAGTTTGAACCCACCTGACACCAGAGTCCATGCTGGATGTCATAGGAGTAGCTCTCTATAGCCGGGTGCGCCTCCAGAACGGCATTCACTCTCATTTTATCCACGGATTCTTCTTCTCCTTCCTCTCCTCCTCTTCTTCTCGATCCTCTCCTTCTCCCCTCCTCTCTCGCAGACTCCAGCTGGGTGGCTTCCAAGCTGTTCTCCTCCGTCCTCTCCGCCGCCTCTTCCTCCTCTTCTCCCTGATCTTCCCTCTCCTCCCCCTCATCGCCCTCCTCCTCGCTCTCATAGTCCACCTGCGGAATGGGAGAGAGAGAGAGAGAAACATAGACAGAGAACGCATCATGAGAATCATACGTTGAATCACTGTTGTGTTATACCATCCAAACACCACAATATGTGCAGTACATATACAGTATGTGTGTGTATCTTCATACCTCCTCTTCCTGTTTCTCTTTTCGTTTGGCGTCAGAAGCGTCAGCGTCTCCTTCGTTCCCCTGGTCGTCGACGATGTCTCGCTCCTCTTCCACCTCCCCGTCGTTTAACTGATAAGAGTCAGAAGTACAGATCGAGGTCAATTCAGAACTTATTTTGTCATTTTCAAGGAAGGGGTAAAAAGGTTCGGACAAAAACATTCAAAACTGAGTGACAATACTGAACATTAACGCAGCCCTAACCACAACACTAACATTCCATAAACATAACAGCAGGCAGCAAAACACAATCAGGGCAAATGAAATAAATAAATGAAATAAAATTCTCTTTTCTAGGAAAATGCTTGCCACAAACTAAGCACTTAAACAAATGACAACCATCCATTTTCAGGGAAATTCAAAGCTGTATGTAGAAACACTTGCTTTATAATGTGAATAGCACAGGAAGCCAACTGAAATTGCACGTCAGGCTATTCTGTTAACATGCTCACTGACACAACAACCAATCCTTTGTCTTCACTTGGCATTACTGTTTCAATTTGCAATCATTTTGCATCCCAAGTAAGTATACCAAGTCAACCAATTAGGGATGGAAAATGGCACCAGGGGCAGGAATCCACAGCGGTATTGGGGATTAGGGTTAGACCGATATCAGTTTGCTGATATATCAGGCTGATATTGGCCTTTTATTAAAAATCAGATATCGGCAGTCAGTGTCATCCACCCCCAGTATAGCAGATATGGTCCGGTTTGTTTGGATTACATATTAATTGATTAATACTATCCTGGTTGTCTATAAGAAGCCCTTAACCTGAACTGATTCTAATATAACATTTTGAATTGATTCCACATGTGTGCATGAATATGTTTGATTATCATCCTGTTTCAGAGTCTTTTCCACCCTACCAAGAAAGAAAAAAAGCACTGAGCACTTGTAATTTTTGGAATATTTTGGCATGAAAATGGTCAAATTTAAAGATACTGAATATCGGCACAAAATATCAGCTATTGGCTGCTTCAATCCAAAAATATCGCTATCTGCATTCCAAAACCCACATCTGTAAAACGATGAAGAAGACCGACAAACTGAATTGAAAATGGACACCCACCGCTCCAGCCGACCCCTCTCCATCGTGGTCCTTGTCTCTGAGCGTGGCCTTCCTCGTATCCACGGCGATGGAGGCCAGCTTGGCGCTGCGCTTCTTAATGCCTTCCAGGAGGAGACGGAAAAACCTGGAAGGAGAGACGAGGAGAGGAGGTGAGGAGGAGGACCGAGGCGAGGTTAGCCAAAGACTAGCTTGGTACCGCAATTCTTAATGGATTCTGGGGGTATTATACATTTTTCAGTAGACAGCAGAGACAGACAAATACAGACAAACACACAAATATATTACAAATATGTTATCTATACACACACCTGGTTTCCATGTAGCGGAGGATCTGTTGCGGCGTCAGCAGCTTGTCGTCACAGTAACGGTCGGGAGGCAGGAAGTGGAAGGTGACTTTGAACGTCCGCATCTTCTGGAGAGTTTTGTCCGTGATCTGCAGCGCCTCTACCACATCCACCTTCTGCAGAACCTACACACACACACACACACACACACAGGGTTATGGTGAGTTCTAGTTTTAACGTTTAAATCTAGAAACACAATTATAACAGAAGCATGCACAGTGAAACGTGTGCAAACATGCAGACATTTTAGAGAAAAGACGAGACAAAAAAGACAAGAGAAGTTGACAAAAGAAGAGACAAAGAGAAAAGAAAAGATAAAAGACAAGAAGAGAAGTTGAGAAGACAAGAACAGACAAGAGAAGAGAAAACAAAATACAAGACAAAAGACGAGACAAGGCAAGAAATAAGATGAAATGAGAAAAAAAAGACAAGAAATGACAAGACAAGAGAAGAAAAAGCATGTAAATTTCTATTTACATGCTTTCACAGGTCTCTTTCTGGACACATGAGAAGAAAAGACAAAAGACAAGAAATGACAAGAGGAAACAAAAGAAGACGAGGAGAAAACAAAAAAAGAGAGGAATAAATCTAAGAAAATAAAACAAGACGAGACGAGAGTTGACCCGTACCTCAGCCAGACAGACCCTGGTGAGTTTCTTGCGGAGCGTCTTGACTCTCTTCAAGGCCTTCTTGGTGTTCAGCACTGGAACACTCATCATAGGAGTCTTGATACTGGGGCTGGCTGTCATCAGGATCTCTCTAAGCCTGAGAGAGGGACATGGACACACACACAGAGAGGAGGAAAGATCGAATTTAGATCATTTAAGACATTTTTAAGGAGCCTGGATAATGAGAATATAAGTGAATAATGAATAAGTGAACAGGCGGCAGTACCTAGGTATTCCCAGAGTGACGTTCATCTCTCCTCTGCCAGCAAAGTGGAAGGTGTTGAGTGTCATCTGGGTGGAGGGCTCGCCTATCGACTGGGCTGCCAACAAACCCACCGCTTCCCCTGGATCACACAGTGAACGCTGCCACTTGTAATGCAACAGCTGACGAAGGCTGCAGGCACAGACAGAGACAGATGGTGTTTCTTTTCCCTCTGGTTTTACTTCATAACACAGCAGACAAGTACAGACTGTGTCCAGTCAATGCCCACAGTGCAGTGATAGAAAGTGAGGGGAAGGACACGACTGGACAGAAAGAGAGGGCTGACTTCCTATTAATGCCTGAACAAAGTGTTAGCATGGAGCCTGCTATCACTCAACATAGTGTCTGCTAAAGTGTTAGCATGGAGCATACTATCACTCAACACAGTGTATGCTAAAGTGTTAGCATGGAGCCTACTATCACTCAACACAGTGTATGCTAAAGTGTTAGCATGGAGCCTACTATCACTCAACACAGTGTATGCTAAAGCGTTAGCATGGAGCCTGCTATCACTCAACACAGTGTATGCTAAAGCGTTAGCATGGAGCCTGCTATCACTCAACACAGTGTCTGCTAAAGCGTTAGCATGGAGCCTGCTATCACTCAACACAGTGTATGCTAAAGCGTTAGCATGGAGCCTGCTATCACTCAACATAGTGTCTGCTAAAGCGTTAGCATGGAGCCTACTATCACTCAACACAGTGTATGCTAAAGTGTTAGCATGGAGCCTACTATCACTCAACATAGTGTATGCTAAAGCGTTAGCATGGAGCCTGCTATCACTCAACATAGTGTCTGCTAAAGTGTTAGCATGGAGCTGTCTATGGACTACATTACATGGTCCTACATAGACTAGACACTGTGCCCAATGATAATGTAATAACTGATAATGTAATAACTGATAGAAAATGTCATAACTTGTCAAAATGTCCCTAAATGAATCAAAAATTTAATAAAACCTGACAATTTATTTTTCCTGATAATGCAATTTTTTAATACATAAACCTGCAATTATTAAATTTTAAAGGGTGTAACTTTTTAAAAAATATTACAATATCAATCTGAGGATGTTACTAAAGTACTTTGCAATTTATAACATTTCATTACATCTTTTGACCCATTTTGAACACTCTCACTCTATAAGACTCTCACACACTGTCTCTAACCTTTCAGTGTTGTTTTAGCGCTCTCACACACACTCATGCGCTCTCTCTCTCACACACACACACACACACACACACACACGGACAGACAGACAGACACGCACCTGCTAGGGTCCAGGCTGTCTTGGCTCCTCCCGGCGGTGTTTTGCAGGTACTTCTCTGTGATGCTGTGGAAGTTTTCGGACACTGATCCAAAGCAGATGTCAGGCCTTAGCAAGCCCAAACTGGGCTCTGGGCAGCGAGACGACTTCCTGCTGTATTTTAATTGGTTGTCTGCATCCAGCGAACGCCAGCGGTCCAACAGCTGGGGAGGGAGTGTAGTCATATTAGACTTCAGCTGAATTAGGTTTGAGTTTAATTATCTCACACCAAATGCAATGAGGCTGGGAAGACCACCTCACAGTATTATAACTAAAATGACTATTGAATATTTTAATCTGTCCCAATGAATGTGTGTATGGATACCTGTAGTGTTGCATTGCCTCTGCCATCGGTCTGCACCGCTTGTCCTCCTTCAGCCTGTTTCAGTTTGCCCATCTTCTTCTGGGAGAACAGCAGGAACGCTCCTGATACATAGATTAATACACACAAATATAAATATTATATGACAGATGTTTACAAAGGCAACCTGAAAGAGTTTCTTATTAATATTCTGAATGACACATGAACGTCCCACAACGTCCATGATCTGACAAAATTTAAACCAGCGAAGACATCAGATTGTCATACTGCATTCCAACAGGTTGTTGGGTACCTTGCCGTGGACACGCCCCCTCTCTCTTTGTTTTCCAGCGCTGGATGGCTGCGAAGTGTTGATTGGCAGCCTGGGGGTCCAACCGCAACAAAACCTCATCCAGAGCCTGGGACTTCCTGATCACCTGATGGGGAGAGGAAAACATGGTTCAATCTTTTCGGCTGTTCGTGTTTATTTTTTGCCAGTAGTCTACAAGATGTGTTACCTTCCCTCCTCAGCACTGAATGGAAACAACAAATGGGAGGTGAGAAGTGTAAACAATGGATGTTACGTTGTTTTGTTTTTGTGTGTTTTTTGTGTGTAGTACATATTTATCCCCAGTGGCCATGTTGGAGCGCCGTGGGGCCCATGAACTACACCATCACTGTAGCAGCCATTTTGGCCAGTGTCACCCACTGAGGAGGAAGCACTGAATTTGACAAGGCTGCAGTCTTTCTAAATACACAGTCTCCATCCGTTGTGTGTGTGTGTGTGCGTTTTTGTCGGTGTGTACTTTACCTCGTAGTTGTTCTCTATGAAGGGGAACTGTCTCGGCTGAAGGAATGGAGTCTTCGGGATGTCCAGCCCGTCTTCGCCGTACAGGAACTGGACCACAGATCCATCGCTGTCCCGCACCGTCAGATCATACTGAACCACCAGCCCCTCCAGGTGCTTTATAACACACCTACAGGAGAGAGGGGAGGGGAGGAGACGGGAGGGAAGAATACAAGCAAGAAGAGAGAAGAGGAAAGGCGAGGAGAGGAAAAGGAGGAGGAAGGAGAGAAGAGGAGATGAAAGTAGATGAAAGTAGATTTCTGTGTTCTCAGATGGTCAAATGGCCTCAACTAAGGGCGAAACGTGTTCGAAATAACTCCTGGAGTGAAAACACCCAATGTCCAAAATTTGAATTATGTCATGGTTTTTCCTGTGACTCCTGTTCCTGTAATGGTGTTTGTTTAAGCAGTGGCTAAAATTTCCCTTTGTTTGTGTGGCTAGGGCCAGAGAGGCAAATCATGCAGGCCCATTTTCCTCTAATTTTTTGATCACTGCCAGCCACAGTCTAGAAACAGACTTTTGTGGTCTATTAGGGAGGTAGGGAGCTTATGTCGTTACCTCTGCAGATATCCTGATCTGGATGTTTTCACAGCTGTGTCCACCAGTCCCTCTCTGCCAGCCATACAGTGGAAGAAAAACTCCTGGAAATGAGAAAAATGTCAAACATGGGGAAAGACATACGATTAATTAATTAATTAACGATAATTTTGTCATACTTAGGATTGTTATTGATTATTTTTCCTATGAATCTAAATGACTAAATGAACACATTACAGCTAGCTTTTAGGTTGAGTTCCAGTGTACAGATCTACCCAAATATTTAGCATACCTGGAATAAAGAGCTGATTTTTAAGGCAGACTGAGAAACACAAGGCAGCCACCTAACAATTTAACCTTCTGGAAAACCTACACTATCAGTATATACAACCTTTCCAACACTGTATCTGAAAACACCAATTTGGCCATTAATAATGTAGCAAATGCAAAGACTTGCGTGCAATATGATGATTGCATACTAGCTCTCTAGCTAATGGGTTTATCAAGTTCAGATAACTTATACATCAAGTTGCGATTGGGATTGTTTCATACATGGTAGTTACTGTTGTGGTGTGCTGTTGCAGCATTACACCATCAACAAAGCACCATGTTATTGATTTTCTTTTTACAGTATTTCCAAGCTAAAGGCACTCTGGGTCAATGTTTTTGAAACCTAATACACACATTTGGGATTTGGGCTTGCCACAGCTAAAATAAAACAACACACTGACAATTTTCATAGTCAGTGTAATCACTAATGATGCATCATTGCAGCCCTAGTTATAATAATGCTCATGATGAAAGGATACGCTACCACTAGAATGCTTTCACTTACCACAACGCTTAACCATTCAGATGGTTACAGTGTAAAATGGTATCAAGCTCACTAGGGAGCGTGTTGCCACATCACATAAGTCTTCCACACAACACACACCACGCACTCCTCTTCTACCTGTGGTTTGATGCCTGTGAGGAACCTTCCAGAAACGAAGCCCCCTGCGCCAGGCAACGAGTCATACGGCTGGTAGCAGGGCAACGATTTCCCAGAGGGCATCAGTGGTGGCCGACGGCCCTCCAGCTCAATCTGACCTAGCAGACACGAGATCTGAAACAAAGACACACACACACACACACACACACACACACACACACACACACACACACACACACACACACACACACACACACACACACACACACACACACACACACACACACACACACACACACACACACGTCAGGACAGTGTTTTCAGGAACGGCAAAATGTGATCCTTGATAAATACCCATCTGAGAACACTGGGTATATTATACTACTAAAGCAAATAGTTTGATTTTCTAGGTTAATAGCCTAAGGGTCATTTTAGTTTTGTGGAACAAGTCAGTAAACATCCTACAACAATGAGTTTTGGTGATGAGGACCATTCGATCTCTAGAGAAAAAGGCTTAATGGGAAGAAAGAGGGAGGGAAAGAGGGAAAATACCTGCATGGTGTTAACAGTCGATCCCTTGGCTCCTGATTGGACCATCAGCTGGAGGTTGTTGTCTGGGAAAGAGGTGTGGAGGCCGATCGGCATACACACCTACAAACACATATACACCATTTCATCATGATCATTAAGAAGAGTGGAGGCCAGCAGGCACACACTTCAGGTCTGCCATGTTAAAGTCTCTTTGTTGCCTTTCTCATAATATGTATAGATATATAGTGCATCTCTATAGTAAACCTACTATATGTGCTACTGCAGCAGTAGTAGTAGCAGCAGTGACAGTGACTGGTTACCTTGTTAATATCATTGTTCACTTGGTTGGCCACCTCTTTGAACTTGAGGTCAGCCAGGTTGAAGTCTCTCTGGTCCGGGTTGAGGTGAGCGTCCTGCCAGCGGCTCTGAGCCTCGGCTTGATCCACGTTGGAGGGCAGGTTGAACGCTGCCTGGAGGGCCTGGGAGAGAAAGAAGGACAATAAATCAATGTAGTTTTTTGACTGGATTCGTTTCATGACCTTAGAACACATTTAAACAGCATACCATCCAGGAAAAAGTATTTCATTGCGGTTGTATTTGACATCTTTATCCTTCCTCTAACACTACTCCACATTGATGTAATATTAGCTTTATAAGCGTGAGCCTATCTTGTCTGTAGTCTGTATATTTGCCATGATACTGACTTCTTGGACTGGTCTCTCTAAACTGCTAATCCCAATAGGACAGGCTGGTGGTAAAACTCACTTTGGTGCCACAGTTTAGTGACTCTTTAATAAGCTTTTTCCTCTGTCTGTTGGCCCCCGGTTTCACGAGGATGTCCTCAACACCTACACACACACACACACACACACACACACACACACACACAGAAACGTGTAAACATTATACACATAAAGTCATAGCACATCATGTCACAAACAGCTAAATTAGCATCATAGCACTCATCTAAAACACATTATGCACTGGGTTTTTGCAGAGATTTATCATTTTTCAAAGGTCTTGTGTAAAGGTGAATATCTTGGAATAATCAGTGCAATATACACAATCAGCTGATAATATCGACCTCAACACCTCTGCTGCAGGTAGCACACTAAATAGCTTTGTGTATGTGTTATTTAGTTAAAGTGAGTGTGGGATGTTACCCAGAGTAAAGCCTTTGTATAGCTGTAGGTAGGCGGTGAAGAGCCGGGCCAGACAGCTCAACAGTTTGCCACTGGTCCCCCCTCCATACAGCTCGTAACAGCAGTGGACCAGACCGTAGGCTGAGGAGCCGTAGTGGGCTTTGTCCAACACGCCCATTAACAACTCCCCCTGACGAATCACCACCTAGGAAGCAAGGAGAGGAGAGAGAAGGGAAAGGATAGTAAATACTGACTGATGACTGACAAGATATTACTATTTTGTGATAAATTATTAGACGCAGGTCACCAAACTATCAGCTTAGAGGGAACATTGGTCCTGATCCTGATGTGATTTTTTTTAGGCTTCCAAATAGATTTCTGATGATTTTTGCTCTCCATTATAATGATAAAAACTACAAAAACCAAGGATTAACTGAAGTACGTGAGTGTCACACCCAATTGATGCCCTTGCTTGTTTCCAATAGAGTGACTCATTTGGGAAATTTTCTAGATACAAGTCTCAATATGTTGAAACGAGGCAGAATAAGGCAGATCACTCCAATAGTGAGAGTGAAAATATCTTACAAAATATTACATTAAATGACTTGTTAAGATGGGCATTTTTTGCAAAGTAAAGAATGAATAAATGAAAAATAAACCAATAACTAATAAACAACAACAATTCTTCTGGCAGATCTGAGGAATCAGAGTGAATGGATGAATGAATGAGCCATTTGTCTCTTCGGGCCATGACACACAGGGAACATATTGGGGCAATGTAGATGAAAGAGTTTTGCCAAAAATTCTAACCAACACTCATTTTTTACGATACTTTTCATTGAGCCCAGTATGTTCTCCAACTTGATTTGGTCCCTGCTGGAGGCCATATGCACTATGTGTGTGTGTGTGTGTGTGTACCTGGGAGTCACACATGCTGTCAGGACGGTACCCCGGAGCGGCTCTTGGCGGGACTTGAATCCACGCCTTGCTGGGGATCTTCGACCTGCCAATCAGGTTGAGAGGCAAGGCCTTCTGTGGGATTACATTCAGCAGGAGGGTAGACACCACCTGCAATTCACGCCAAATGAGATTTCATTAAGGACAATTACGTAACAAGTCATCAGTAAGGTTCTTTGTATGTAGAAATTTTCTGTCATCATAGCCTCCCTGCTTTCCTGTCTATAGTCACCGAGGTCTGAGAATAGTAGGGTTAGGGGTTAAGTTCAACTTTAAGGATAGCGTTCTACCTGTTTTCCTGTCCATAGCTGCTGTGGTTTGAGTATGGCTGGAGGCAGCAGTTTAACTCTGCCTGGTCTGTCGGTCAGCCCTCTGTACACCAGCTCAGTGTACTGGTCTCTGGTGAAGAAACAGCTTCGTATCGTCATCCTCGTGCCCGACACCATGTGGTCCTGGATCAGACCCGCTAAAGGTTTACCATCCTAGAGAGACAGAGACAAATGAGTGATGACCTCCGCGCGTGCGTGTGTGTGTGTGTGTGTGTGTGTGTGTGTGTGTGAAAGCCTGAAAGCCCTCTATATATGTACCTTGGGTACCAGGTACTGCTGGTCAGTGCTGACTAATGTATAAGCCTCTGCTCTGCCCAGCTCACTCTGAGGGAAGTGAGCGTTCATCTCGTCTCCGTCAAAGTCAGCATTGTACGCCTTGCAGTTAGCGTAGTGGAGCCTCAGTACCTGTAACATCACAATAACATCAAATGTGATATATATCCTCATAACTGTAAATAAAACTCAGCATTGTATGCCTTACAGTTGGAATCGTGAAGTTGCAATACATATAACATCAAAATAACAAAATGTATTGTAACAGTTCATTCTCTCCTGGCAGTGTGCAGGCACACGGGACCTGAATGGAGGGTAGGCTGGGGTTAGGACAAGGAGTCAGATGTTACATTTTAAATGTTACCTTCTCTCCTGGCAGTATGCGGGCACAGTGGGCTTGTATGGAGGGTCTGTGGAGAGTTGGCTGTCTGTTCAATAGCAACACATCTCCGTTCTTTATGTGACGATTCACCTGAAGAGAGAGAAGAGGAGGAGAAAGAGAAGAATGTGAAGAGGTGTTTAATTGAGAATGAAGGGTAGACTTAGGTTGCAGGGTGTTCGTGGGTTTATGTCTGTCTGTGGCAGGGAGTGCGGACACTACTGTGGACACATGGATAGTTTTGGTGTCTTATGTTCTTATCACGTAACAGGTAAGTTGAGCAACGGGCCAATCTCATTAAATCTTGGTGTATTCCTTTAACCTGTCCGACTTACTATCTTCATGGGCATCTTATGCGGACCGGGACAGGGTGTCAGCAGCTGCTTAGCGACGGCCTCTCTCTGCGCGAGGTTGGTAGGCGACAGGATGGTTCTCTTGCCATCCTCGGTTATCACCATGGAGGCACCGGGATGGATGTTGGGCCCGTTGAGAACGGCCTGACGGAGCTCCTTCACGTTCCACGGAGTGACGGGCTGGGGGTAGGTCAGCTTGGTGGCAAACACCTACAGCAAGACCCAACACGGGGATAAAGAGATGGAGAGACTTGGGTCAAGTTTGGATGCAAATTTGAGTTTAGGTGAACATGTTAAGAGAGTTGTGCAATCTTGTTTTTTTTTCAGTTGAGCACCATTTCCAAAAATCAGTTTAATGATCTGGAAAAGCTGGTAGTGGTAGTGGAGATAAACAAAACAAAGGGAAAAAGAAGTGAAACAGACTAATGTACCATGGGTATTCCTATCTCGTTGGTGCCTATGTACATGTCGGGACAGATGACAGATCGCGCAGCGTAGTCCACTCGTTTACCCATCATGTGCTTCCGGAACAATCCGTCCTTCTTCTCCAGGATCTGACAGGGGAGAAGAGACAGAAAAACAACAATAATGTCTTCACCATAGACATGTCAAGCTCTGTTATACTATGTTGTTTTACCTATGTGATGCATTCTTTACCTGTATGTATATTATATAAGGTACCTGTCTGATTCCGGGGTATTTCTCTGCCATCAGTTTGTCCATGTCGCTGTCGAAGACGATGTTAACGTGGCTCTGGAGACGGATCCAAATGTTGTAGAGCTTATCTGTTAACGTCTGGCCTGGGATGGCGGACAGAAAAGACTGGTCTGTCGGTTCAGATGCCTGAAATGGATGAGAGAGGACAGGTAGGCATGTTATGTTCACTGGATTCGACAGAAACACATGAACACAAACTGCATGTGAGGGCCAGGAGTTTTTGCGATCTTTCATGTCACTCACACACACACACACACACACACACACTGTCTTACTGTCTCTTCTTCTGGAGCGTTTTTCTCCTCAGCTATGAGTGCCAGTAGTTTCCGGATGATTCCGTTGTCCTTCATGACGGCCTGCATGTTGACAGTCTGACCATTGGTAAACATTTGGTCACCCAGCCGATTAATTGGACGATACCTGGGTGGGGGTGGGGGGGCAAAAGTACCATTATAAGCTACAAGGAGCAGATTATTTTGGGTGCATTACATTGTGGTGAGAAATGCATTGTACCTGCAGGGTGGGACCACCAGCAGCTCCAGGAAGAAGAGGTCAGGATAGAAACGTCTCTCTGCCTCCTGGACCTCTGAGTTCTCCTCCAGACCTGAGAACAGACACTTCAAGAAGAAACCTGGAAGAAACAGAGGAGGAGAAAGATCAAGATCACACTTTGAAAGTTACTTTCTCTCTCAACCCAGAACTGATCAGGGTTATGAGTTGCTTTCGCCACTCTACTATTTGGCTTCCCCACTTAAATGACAGTTGGCGCTTACTAGGACGGACACAAAAATGATCTTCATTTATACAGAACTTTTCAAAACGGTTTTACTTACAGACTTACAGACAAATGAATATGGCAAATTCCACAAATATGCAAAGTAGCATATGACATCATCGTTTTAGATCAGGACACCCTACTATACCATGTACCACGGTGGTGGGACATAATAAAAAACAGGCAGACAGCCATTCCGTCGGAGTACCTTCTTTCTCCCATAGTTTGTTGATGTGGTCTCTGGAAGTACTAGGGGTCAGGTAGCCTCTCTTTCCAGCCATCAGGTCTTTTACAGGGAGAAAAATAACCAGATGAGATCCAGATACACCAGCTGCTGTGCTCCAGAGCCATATATAGGCAGGGTTTGTCCAGGCTGTACAGTCTGCTGCCCCTTCTCTCCATCAGAAACTCCACTGGGGCACGACAGTTACAGTCTACAAACCACTTCTATTTTTCTGGTTATCAGAAACAATTAAACAAATCAGCACTTTCCCACAATTCTCTCTCCACTAGTCACATGGTAACCGTATTTATATTATGTTAAGCATGCATATTTATGTATTCTCAGTCTAAATGATAGTAATGCTTTCAGTATTTACCATCAGTGTTGCCTTCAGTCTGCACTCCTGCTGGCATGGTGATAATCAGCTTACTGTTGTGTTCCCGACGCACCACACACCGCCCGCATCTACACACACACATACATTATGATTTATTTTAATCATAACATGCCATCACATAAACAGTAACAATCACAGACATTTTCTACTGCTTCAAGCTGCGTATTCAGTTGTTTTCTGATCAGAAACTATAGATATGGATTAGAAAATACTATGGATTGACACTAAGTAAGAATAAAATTCATTACAGTATCTTTTTGTCATGTTACCTGCATTGGGGGCATTTCCTGGATTTCATGTGGATTCTCCAGAAGTCGTTTATCAGACTGTTCTTCCTCTCAACCACGTGTTTAATCTGAGAACACACACACACAAAATTAGACCAATTTGTCTCCAGTCAGGGAGTCATGACTCAAATTGTAACAGACCCCTCCAAAAAACTGAAAGAAAAAAAAATGCTACATTACTATGTGTGTCTGCATGTGTCTATATATGTTAGTGTGACTATGTGAGTGTATGTGTGTACTGACCGGCTTGCTGGTCTCGCCAGTTTTCATACTGATGGTTTTCTCGGTGAACGCCTTCAGCACCTCCTGGATCTCAGCTCCAGTGGCCTTGGCATTCCCCTCCAGGAACTAACACACACACACAGTATATACAGATGAACACACAATTATACACACAAGAACACACATATTCACACAAAGTATAATCAATGCTCATAGTCTAGTTAACATTTGTCAGACTTAAATTCAAATCCACCATAATCGCTTGTTATTTACCCCAAAAGAAACAGACAAAGACAAACAAACAAACAAGAGAACTACAGCTCAATTGGTCTATGTATCATGCTGTACACATTCAAATTTTGCGGTGGGAAAAGCCTAGCTGTTACAGAAGTGTGTTTGTGAACAGACGGCTGCTGGCTTGAATTTGCAGACCAACAGACAAAAGCTGGGAAGGCATTTTCAAAAATCCAGCAACAATCCATTTTTTTACAGGCAGTTTCAGATTAGCTCCAGTTAACACATCACAACTGGTCTTGGCCTTGATCAGCACATTTCCCATCACAGCTGCTTAAATCTTTCCTATCAGACAGGCTTACAGCATTTAACCTTCTCCTCCAGGAGGTGTCACCGTGTCTCTCTGAACCAAATATACTCAACCCACCTGGCTGAGAACCTGTTCGACTTGGTAGACCTCCTGCAGCGCTCCGTGGTCCAGCAGCTTCAGCTGGTTGAGCAGCAGGTGGACGGCGGCTCTGGGACACGTCAAGGTGTGACACATGAGACACGAGCCACGGATCAACAGGTAGAGTTTCTGATGGAGGAGAGGAGAGCAGACCAGAGGAGGAGGGCCAGGTGAGGAGGAGAGGAAGGAGCAGGGAGGAGAGATGGGAAGAGGGGATGGGAAGAAGAGAAGAGACAAACTGCTGTAAAATAATTTAAAATAAGGCAACATCAAACATAATTTTTCTACCTATAATTATAATAATTCCTCCCCGGGTTTCATCATGGGGGAACAACAAGTAAAATACAATACTCCGGCAGGTCATTACCAGTATTACACCCAAGAAAAGTGAGTTGTAAACATGTGGCAGTGTGTGTGTGTGTGTGTGTGTGTTCATACTTACATCAAAGAACAGTGGGTTGTATACAGGTAGCGGTAACTCTACATGTCCCAGGTGTCCAGGACAGTTGTTGAAGTCCTGACAGCAGGTCGAACACACCTGGATGAACCATAATAAAGAGTAACATAAACACATATACTCAGTAGCACAAGTTAATACAGGCTGTATGTGTGTGTTCAAGTCCTGACTGCAGGTAGAACACGCATGGATAGAGAAAATAGACACAAATGCAATCAAGATTAGTTTTACTGCTGCATCAATACCATTTGCTCAACAAGTGCAAGTATAAGCACTTCATTTTAAGTACTTGACAAAACTGAGTACAGATGAGAATGGTTTTATTGATTTCTGTGAAACTAGATCCTCATCACCTTCAGCTTTACACACAGATTACGATGCACTTATAAACCACAGAAGTACAAACCCCCTCATCAGGAGCAGAGTGATTTATGGCATGTTACTGTTGTGTCTGTACTGTTATAAGCAACACATGGAATGTACGTAGTATAAGTTCAATGGAGCTTTACCTCCTTGCTGTCAGCTGGCCCCAGGGCCAGGTCGTACAGGCTGTTAGGAGCAACATTCCCAACAGCGTCAAGGAACCTGAAGTTGGTGATCGCCTTCACACTCAGCTTCCTGGAGAGGAGAGAAGGAGAGGAATATACAGTAGGTGAGGTGGTTAGACTTAGGACTTAGGGTTGTCTCACTGCAAAATGAGCAAGAGGTTAAGGGCTCTGATGTGAACTTCCATGCGGACTTTTGGCAAGTCTGCAAACTTTTCAGAGGGAGCTGCCTATAATTCATAGCATCAGCGAAGTCAGTAAATGCAGACACTAGGGAAGCACCTAAAAAAATGTAAACACACCAAGCATGGCAGGTATTCTCAGGAAAGTTTATTTGTGAATTTAAATATTTGTCTTGCTAGTGTAGTGTTTTATTGCACTATTACACAGTTGTTTGTATCACACAAATGTGTTTTGAATATGATTTCCATATCTGTTTTCATCCGATCAATGAAAATAGATGGTCAAGTACATCTAGGCTTTCCACAAGATAGTAGTGTTGCTGTATCCAAGGCAACGTGCAATGTCTTCAGCCTGTCTCGTGTCTCCTTTTTCTAACATTTCAAACCCTCACACCCTACACTCATGCACTACACTGAATATGCCAGTGACATTGGCCCAAAGTCCTTGAGGGATCAGTCCTCAGGCTACCAATGAATCCCTACCAGCTCCAGAGTTGCTGTTCTGTAGCTGAACCTGACCTCTGACCTCCCTGTGGAGGAGGGACAAGAGAAAAGAGAAGTTCCCTACAGGGATCAATACAGGATCACATCACCCTGTATGGTTAAGGGATGGCCAACTTTGCATCATCTCAATAGCACAGTAACTACTTAACACACACAAACTGTTGTCCAAAAGTCAATGTAGTCCTTTAACTTATTCTTAAATTGGTAATCTAGAGACAGCAATCACAACCAACTTCAGAGTTGACACTCAACAAAAAAGGGCAGATATATGTGATCCTACTCATATCCCTGTTGAAATTACACACTCAGTAGATAGCAATATATAGGCTATATGTTAGAATGATTACTCTCCATGTCTATTGGACATGCCATAATGCCATAACTCCTTGCAATGTAAAGTAAGATGAGAAAAGTCATTTTACTTCATTAACAAGCATGCAAAATCAGGTTCAGGCCAAAAGAAGTGAGTTGAAAATGTGGTTCAACTGAAATGTGGCTTGCCAACAGTATAACGTAAGATACATTTCTGAAAGGTCTGCCTGTAATTTGTAAGAAGACACGTTTTAATGTATTTACACCATGAACAGGCATGTTGTTTTGAACTCGTGTTTAGCTTTTAGCCAACCAGCTAGCTAGCGCTCCCTCACCTTATCTCCTCCGCGGAGTACATGCCAAACGACATGCCCTCCAGACGCCGCCATGGCACTTCTTTTCCAAACAGCATTTCGGAAAAATATCCACACTCGTGAAGTTTATTGCTGTAAATTCATGTCAGTCGCGTTAAACCACATGCGAAGGAAAAGTTGCTCCTGTTTCACACGTGGGCGCTTCAGACTAAACCACGGCACTCAGTTCAGAGGGGGAGACATGACTATAGCTGACTAGACTTATTTCCCAATTTGTTTGACATTTCCTTTCAAACTCGCGTATATATGTGAATATTATTACAATTAGCTCACTATAAAAGTACGTAAAAAGTATTGTATTTCTTCAAATACAAACCAGTACTATTTTCTCTCCCCCCATCGTAGCCTATATGGTTTGTCCCTCCCAGAAGCCTTTTGGTTGTTTCCAACATGGCGGCGCCCGGTAGGCACGTAGGGCATTACATCCACAAGAACAGCCGTTTTCTGCTAAATAACATCGAACAGTTATGGGGTCACAGGTAAGAAGTCCGTTATATTTGTGTTTTAAACCATAATAGTATTTATGAGACTCTATTTTCCATGAATTGTGTTTGCTGCGTGAGTCTGACGAGTGACAACTGCAGCTAGCATCTTCTGACAAGAGGTCATGTCTTCATGACGCTACATCACTGTACACTTTGTGGACAAAATGTTTATTTAAATTGAACAGGGGTTATGTAAACGTCTCTTCCCGCGCATTTCTCATAGAAACTGTCTTTACCAATGAAATGCGTATGGAAATTTGTCAATAGGGGAGATGCTAGTCCCTCATCCCCATTGCACCCTCTCTATACTTTCTTCTTTTCTGTGGCTTGGACTGTATCTCGACTTCCTACATGACATGTTTTTGGTCTGCAACCTTTTTTGTTTTTCTTGGCCAAGTCTCCCTTGAAACTTTCAACCTGGTTAGAGAAACGCTAATTAATTAACACAGTTAACGGGTAAACTGTCAGTAAGTGGAAGTGTTTCTAAATTGTTGTCCCTGACTTCGGAAGAGGCGATAACAGTATCAGTCTGGTAGGTGTTACGCAAAGATAGGGGGTTAAAACTATAAGACCATCTTCAGACAAAACAGAGAAAAAACGCTTTATGGTTTCATATGGTATGTAGTATATTATTGACAGCACTTTACATAAACTTCTACAAAGTGTCCTGCCATACTGAGCATGCAATGAAGCACATTTGTCTTTTGTAAATTGTACTTTAAGTTGATTTGTGCTTCTCTGTTTTTTCCAGGACTTTCAGTTGGACTCCAGCTGTGCTACAACAGTCTACCACAGTTGGAAAAGGTATTCTGGGAGGAGGGGAGGGATTTTTTTTTTTAGGCTGAAGCTAATTTATATATACTTAATATTATACAGATTATGTCAATAGCGCCAAACTAATTTTTTTCTGTGTTATCACAGATTCTACAGAGGCTATTGTCATTCCCAGGAAGAAAACATGGTATGTACCCATATCACTTTCATGTGAAATCTTAATGCGTCTCAACAAGCAGTCTGACCACAGAGTTAATGACATTTCCTATCCAACAGGAGCAAGGAGGCGGTGCTGGAGGCTCTGGCTTCGACTGTCAACGGGGTGAGAGCTCCTTCTTATCTTCCAGACCGTTCTGTCTGTCTGCATATAGGCCTTTTTGTTTATTTATTTATTTATCTGCCTGTCTTTTCCCTGCTAGGACCCCACAGCCTATCACTACCAGTTCCAGGACGATCCTTACCTCTCTCCCAGGACCTCCGCTGAGTTTGTACGTCAAAAACACATCAAGCCTTACCCTCCATTACTTTTCTTTCTTTCATTTTGTTTCTTTCTTTCTGTCACCTGTTATTTATATAGCCTATATAGAGAGCATAAATCAAGATGTAGTCAAACACAACAGCAGCAGTAACCACATAAAACAATAGGAAAGTGCAAATAGGAAAAAACAGGAACAGTACTCAGTGCAGCATGTCCTGTACTTTGCCCGATCACCGTTGTACCCATAATCACAGTAAACAGCGCCCTCTCTGGTGTTACTGCTATAATGTAAATCTCAGTTTTTCATAGATTTTTTCACCAATATGTCTTTCTGTCTCTCTCTGCTCCGCAGAAGCTCTACTCTCTCTCTCAGGAGTCCGGCAGATCTGCAGCCCAATACTTTGTCAACAACAATCCAAAGTTCTTCACCAAAGACTTTGCTGAGCCTCATATACCGGTGAGACGCGCACACACACACACACACACACACACAGCATGTAAAACTCATGTTTAGAGGTCATGTACTCGTCAAATTTTAGTAGTAGAGTATTTTTTTTTTTGTTCCATCCCTTCTGATTCTAAGCATTAACAGAGCCAGTAGTGGGGTGATATATGGATGATACTGTAAACAACAACAGCAACATTCCTTAATGTGTGTGTGTGTCTGTTTGTGTGTGTGTGTGTGTGTGTAGTGTCTGATGCCGGAGAGTGTGTCGCTGCGTCTTGAGGAGAGGAGCGAGGAGGCGCTGAAGGAGAGAATCAGCTTGAGGAAAGTTACAGCTGCTGTCGATATGTATGATCAACTACTGCAAGCTGGTAAGGACACACACACACACACACACACACAATGAGGAATGTTACTGTAGTCATACTAACTGTGTGTCCTCCCCAATTCCTTCAGGCACTGCGGTCTCCATGGAAACAACTCATGACCTGCTAGACCTGATCTGTCTCTATTGTGACAGAGACCCCGTGCAGGAGGGGGGACCAGAGACGGAGGACATGGTGAGACATCCCATAATATATCTTTCACAGCCCTAAAACTAGCTTAGGAGGGATGCTCAGAGACAGGGAAACAGTGACACATTAGATTAGATCAGATCAGATTACATTACATTCAATGTGATTTGATTCAATTAAACTTGAAATTGGGATGTTGCTGCAGCAAAGGGAAAAGAGAAAAAAAGAGTATATTAACACTAACTAGCAATTAGGGCTGAAACGATTCCTCGAGTAACTCGATTACTAAAAATCATCGATGCAAATTCTTTGCATCGAAGCTTCGTTTAATCCATATAACTATATACACACTCAGTGTGTTTCGCACGGATGATTATTACTGTTGCACAACGCGCTGGAGAAAGAGAGAGAAAATAGCGAGGGGCGAAGAGAAGAGACAGGCCAGAGAAAACGACAGAAAGTGTCCAAAGTTTCGGATCCAGTGTTGCCAACTTGGCGACTTTGTCGCTAGACATAGCGACTTTTCAGACCCCCCTGGCGACTTTATTTCTCAAAAGCGACTAGCGACAAATATGCCGACTTTTTCTGACCATGGGAAGCAATGTTAATGTGTTGAATCCCAAAGCATTTGGCAATAAATTGGTTCGGCTGATGCCAGTTTTCTCTACTTGCCTGTCTAATCCAGAGAGGTCTGACGGTCACAGCGCTTCCCACACACAGTGTAGCTCCTTCCCTCCGCTGAGAGCAGGGACTGTAGGATAGGGTCCACTTGTAATTGCTGCGTACGCCGAAACTGGCCGGGTGGGCGGAGTCAGCACTTAATATTAAAACGGGATGAGATGAAGGCTAGTAAAGAATGCACGTTAATTATGGCTATATGTAATGGCTAGTTAAGAACGTAAATCAATATGGTGGCTAGTTATGATGTCCCTAAGTTAGCTAAGTTTTGCTCAAGAAAATAACCACAGAAAATAAAATGCTGCAGTCAATTTGTGAAAGCCTGAGCTTCATTCATGTTATTATTATGATAGTCACACACATACACACACACACACACACACACACACACACACACACACACACACACACACACACACCCCCACACACACACACCTACTCCCCTCACAGTGATGCATAAAATACCCCAGAAAGCAAAATATCAGGTGGTGTAAGTAGCAATTGGAGCCTAAAATGCACCAGTCCAATACAGCAGGTATATTCAGTTTAGTTTGATTGCAGTGAGTAGGGTCAGCAGGTGTAGGGCAACCCTTCAACATAGTAAATAAATGTACATTAGCCAGTCGTATGAACTTGTATGATATTTAGGCCTAGTAATAAATATCAATAATAATTATTATTTCACCTCGTTTTCAGTAAATCACAGTGTCGTATGGACAGCTTCGTGCGGACAGCTTTTCTCTTTTGTATATTTACTATTGCTCTTTAATAAAGCAAAAGTATTTCTTATCCAATTACTCGATTAATCGATGGAATAATCGGTAGAATACTCGATTACTAAAATAATCGATAGCTGCAGCCCTACTAGCAATACAACAGCAATATCAATAATTAGTGGTTACCAACACTTGACACCTTGAGAGAAGGGATTGCAACATGATTCCCGACAAACTGGTTTTGGCTGTAAAAGTAAAACTTTACTTTAAGTGCATTCTGATTATAAGCCAAATCAGAAGAAAACATCAAATTTTCTGAATTTTAGGCCTTAAAATGTCTTAAATCCGATTTTGACAGGTCTTAAAAATTGATTGGATTATGAAGTTAACGTTACTTTTATAAAGTTGCATTAACTTCAGTCTCGCTTTTAAATGTGTTTTTGGGAAAAATGTGTATTAATCACGCTGTAACAAAACTACAAAACGAAACCAACATGGAATCAATAACGACTAATGCAAACTGTGCAGCCCGGTCAGAATTTATCGGAGCACACCCAGATGTGGTGTGTGGGCTAACGTTACTTTCATCTAAAATGGGCAAGTGCAAGTTCAACGAGATCTGGCTCGAGAACAGCGAATTTAGTGCTTGGTTGAAGCCGGTTGAAAACACATTTGAAGCCCGCTGCAGCTTGTGCAAGAAAACGCTGAAATTAGGAACGTTGGGTATAAAGGCATTAGATTCACATGGGAAGTCTGAAAAACATAAAGCCGCCGTAAAAAGCCAGCAGCAAATGCCTGCCATCACCCAATATTCTGGTTTCACATCGGGAGCATCAAAGTCCGGCCCCAGCGCGACCGATGCAACTCCGGTAAGCACCTCCGGACAGCGTTTGGATCTACGCCAACATTAAAAGCGGAGGTGCTCTGGACTTTACACACGGATCTATAATATCCTATAATGCAATAAATATAATAAATAACTGTATGTGTGTGTGAGCTGCTAGGGATTCACTGACTTGCTCACGGACACTTTGGTTTTTTGCTGACATGGGGCACAAATCATCAGGTTTAAGGATGGTGTCTTTAACCACTAGTCCATCCTGCTGCCCCAATATTTATTGTTATTCATTTATTTATTTATTTATTGTTTAAATGCTCATATCCTTTGTACTTTTTTTGCCAGTATGAACGTGAAATAGATCTTAAATTGCATTCATAATGGTCTTAAAAAGGTCTTAAAAAGTCTTAAATTTAACTTGTTGAAACCTGCACAAACCCTGTTTAACCCCCGACATCTTTTGCACATCTTGCTCTGAGGTTCGAACTATTAGCGTTAGCCTTGTATGCCTATAACCACAAAGTAACAATTATTTTGCTTGTGTGTGTGTGTGTGTGTGTGTGTGTGTGTGTGTGTGTGTGTGTGTGTGTGTGTGTGTGTGTGTGTGTGTGTGTGTGTGTGTGTGTGTGTGTGTGTGTGTGTGTGTGTGTGTGTGTCCAGGAGGAGTCAGGAGAGGAGCTGAGGAGGAGGAGAGGGAGGGTCCGTCGGGCGTCAGACCTCCTGAAGTCCATCTGGAGGGAAAACAACAACGCAGAGAGAATCTTTAACCTGCTGCCAGAGAGAGACACACACTGTTACTCTGCTCTGATCAGAGGCATGGTTAAGGTAGGGATACTAGCAGCAGTAGCAGTAATGTTAGTGTTGCAGGGACTCTATTGGTGCTGTACCAGTGGGTTTGTCCAGTAGTAAACTCTGATACCAAAGCCATGTTAACATGTCAGAAATCCAAGCAAAGTGACTCCATTTCTGTTTCTTTCCCTTTTTCACATTTTAGCTTCTGGTCCTCTTTGTCAAAGTTACCCGTTAAACTGTGATGAACTCTGTGTGTGTGTGTGTGTGTGTGTGTGTGTGTGTGTGTGTGTGTGTGTGTGTGTGTGTGTGTGTGTGTGTGTGTGTGTGTGTGTGTCTCCCCAGCATGGAGCCAATGTGAAAGCCTTCAACATGTACACAGACATGCTGAACAACAGAATGACTGGTGAGTAGGAAGAGAAACAGGCTCAGCAGTAGCAGTATTCAAACATCATTTTAAAGGCAGTATTTGAAGTAGAAGCAGTAACTTGAAGTGATACTGTGACATTGACAGTTATAGTTTATTTTCTGATAATTGTTTTGTCAGCGACTTGTCACGTTCAGGCATCTGCGGGTCTCATAAAGTCTTAAATTATCTAAATGTAAGGCCTTAAAATGTATGAAAATGACGTAAAATCTGTTTTTAGAGGTCGTACATTTTTCCACCATGTATTGACAGGTTTATTTTTTAGTCAAGTATTTTGTCCTGAATGCCATGAAGTGTGTAGCTTGGTCAACTGGCTTGTTATCATTGTTGTCATTCCCCATTCAAATTTATTTAACAGCCTGATCTCTCCCCTCCAGCGGATGTCCACATCTTCAACGCTCTGATCTTGGCCGCTCCGGAGCTCAGAGAGAAGTACAACGAGAGATGGGACCTCATCGCCGTAAGACCCGTTCCACTGCTTTACTCACGGCAGAAAGAAAATGTTACTACAGTCATTTGCCCACAGAAGCATGTGGAACTCATCTTAAAAAAAGATAATTTTTTTCATGAAATGGGGGAAAAAAAGGTTATCTTTTAACGCTATCTTCTGATTCACAGTTTACTTGTGAGTTAAGGGAAAATTTAAGGGGAAACCTAAATCGGTTTCTAACCCCGTTAAACATGTCAATACACACATTTTTCACTTCAGCTATGTAGAATAACGTATTTTAACATCATTAGGTTAAATTGTTCTATATCAATAACCATGGCATAGGTAGGAAAAAGAAACATGAAAAGATCTCATAATAATGAGAAAACATCACATAACAAAGAAAAGCTTCTCATAATAACAAGAAAAAAGCTTGCAATTATGAGAAAAGGTCTTGTTATTATGAGAATGAACCTGCCAATTTTTTTTGTAGAAGTCACCTCTACAATTGAATTGTTTAATTTTGGTGTCCGACTTTCATTTAGAGAATTCTGAAAAAAATGCATACATATTTAATATAGCTTGAATTCTTCAATACTTTGTAAACCTTTCAATCATATCAAGTAATTCAATTCAGTGATGTAGCGGGATTGCATTTTCCTCCATCTTCAAAACTAATGAAACAACAGGAAAATCTAAGTAAAATGTCTTTTAGAACAACAATTAAAAGCTAGTTTTGGTGGAAGTGTCCTTCAAAATCAAATTGTTTTGGTGTTAGATATATATATATATATATATATATACATATAATATATATAATATTAGCTGTTTTTTGTTTGTTTTTCTTTGGATTTCTACACACGAGGGAACGTCGTCATTCAGCTCTGTGCACCTAATACAGATCTCTAACAGTGTGTGTGTCTCTGCCTGTAGGAGCTGCTGAACCAGATGAGTCAACAGAAAGTTCAGCCCAACCTGTTGACTTTCAACTGCGTCCTCAAAGCTCTGAGACGCTGCGGCTCTCTAGCCAAAACACAGGCTCTGCACACACTGAGTGAGATGAGGGCTCTGGGGATAGGTTAGTACACACACACACACTGTGGTTCAATAGCAAAAACACAGGAGACAATATATCGGTTTGCCAATACATGGCGGCCGATATTGGCCTATAAAACAAAAATCTGATAGCAGCCAGTCAGTGTCATCCAAATCTAATATGATGGATATGATGCAGTTTGATTCATTACATAATTATTGTAGAATTTGTCATCTGTTATTCAGATTCATAGATAGATGCTTGTTAGCATTAGTTTGGATGGGAATCTACAAGTAAAGGGGGTGGCATAGTGTGGACCCTTTGTGTGTTTTTACTGTGTGTACTTCTATACTAATATGTGTGTGTGTGTGTGTGTGCGTCCAGCTCCCAGCCTGGCCTCCTTCGACCACGTCCTGGCAATCTTCTATAAAGCAGGTAAACGCAACACTGGAGTTTGATATTACATTACCAATACAGACTTGTGTGTGTGTGTGTGTGTGTGTGTGTGTGTGTGTGCGTGCGTGCGTGCGTGTTAAGTTGCATTGAGCTGTGTTTTCTCCCTCCAGCCTCCCCCGCCCAGAACCAGACTGACATTTTACAGGAGGTGATATCAGAGGTGTCCGGGAGCAGCTTCACCTGCCAGGACCCCGATGATGGTACATATATCTCCCTTATTTTAATTACAAATGAATAGAAAACACCTGGACCTGGATGAGTATTTGATTTGTAATGCTGATTTAGTATTTTCTCTCTCTCTCTCTCTCTATTCAGTTCTATTCTTCTCCAGTGCCATGAGAATAGTAAGTATCTGTTGTTTAGGTCATCTATAAACAGAGCAGGTCTACATCTGTCTGATCTGATTTTCTCTGTCATCTGTCTGTGTATAACAGTGTCTGGATACTAAAGATGTAGAGCTGGCCTACAAAGTCCAAAGTCTAGTGGAACTAGAGGAGAACTGGAGGCTTCTGGGAGATTCCTACCAACAGAGTATTTACTAGTAAGTAAACTAGGGGCTTCTGGGAGATTCCTGTCAATGGCTCGATCGTTGCAGGATATTTGGATCTAATAACACTAATTGAGAAGGAAAATGGTCAAAATCCAATAAATCTCCATGGAAAACGTCCCTCCCTTTCTCCTCTCCAGCGGTCGCTTCTTCAACTTGTTGTGTATGATGGAGCACATTGACGTGGTGCTGAAGTGGTACCGGCAGCTCATCCCCTCGGTCAGTACACTCCTGTCTCTCTCTCTGTTCAGTTGTACCACCCAGACCATGTAATATATGACATGATAAATGCTGCATCACCAAAGAGAGTAAGCACCCAAGAGCTGACCAAGATATAAGCATGGAGATGTAAACAGAGCCAATCAACCAGAAAAGAAACTACCAGTCATGTGATATTAAAGACCAATTGCAGACAAGTTTCTGCAGCATGCCAACTTAAGAACAAAAAGCAGCAGAAAACAAAATAGATCTTTAACTAGCTCCCTGGTTACCGCAAGAGTCACCCGTGCTTTATGGGAATTAACAGTACTTTTGTAATGTAATATATGATACATTTGTCTGTCTAGTTGTACTACCCGAACCCTCAGGGAATGAGGGACATGCTTCAGGCCCTGGACACAGACAGTCGCCTGGACCTTCTACCCACTATATGGAAAGGTAAGGCTGATGCTGATGTTAAGGTTATAGGAATCGAAATTCAGGTTGATCGCTCAGTGACTGTAACTCAAAATATTGGTCCATTTATGTCAGATATCACATCCCTGGGTCATGATAAGTCAAATCTACAGTTTCTGTCTGTCTCTATAGATCTAATCTATTCTAATCCATCTGTTTTCCAGATATCCGGTCGCTGGGTCATGATAATAAGTCAGATCTGGTGGAGGAGCTGCTGGGCCTGATGGCCAGAGAGAAGCACAGTGCTGAGGTCAGTAGAGCTGATGATCCACAAGGACGTCGTCATGTAATCCCATTGTTGTAGTGTGAGATAGTGTTTCACTTTGACTATGATGTTTGACTACAGTAAAACACGTATATATATGTGTGTGTGTGTGTGTGTGTGTGTGTGTGTGTGTGTGTGTGTGTGTGTGTGTGTGTGTGTGTGTCTGCAGGTTCAGGAGTCTTTCGCAGCGTGTGCTCTGGATGTAAAGAGTGTGTTCGACGGAGACAGGAGCAGGCTGGAGTGGAGCACCTCCTCCCTCTCCCACATCACCTGCCTGCTGCTGCGAGGCAACAGGACTCAACAGGCCTGGTGAGGAAGACAACTCTGTATATCTATCTGTCTATCAGTCCATTTATGAAAGAGTGGAGGTTTCATATCTAGCTTTGACTGTGAGTCTGGCTCTGGTGTTAAAGTGAAAGCCACCTGACCTCTCCTCCTTCTCCTCCTGTCTCCAGGGAGATGCTGCAGATCTTCAAATCCAAGAACCGGGTTCCTTCGTAAGTCTCTACCTCCACTACAGCCATACAGACGGAACTGTTAATCCACTTTGTCATTGAAAGTTGTTTTTTTGACCAATCGCCACACTTGTACCACATAGGAACCCTCTCAAGTGTCCATAGGGCTTTGATCAATGACTCTGTGTTTGATGCTTGTGTCTTTTTCACATCCTATGCCTTCATATTCATATTCAGTATGTAGGTGAAGCTGTCAAATTTCACATTTTACAGTAATATAATCAACTGTACTTACGAAAAGCGAGAAATATCTGCTGCAGTTCGAGCACAAATGCTCAAGTTCACGCGGCTGTTTGTGACCTTTTTGTTGACCCTGCTGTCTTCTTCTTCTCTAGTGATGAGCTGCTGGAGGACTTCCTGACGGCGTGCAGCGGCGCCGGCGCCCCCGAGAGGGCGGTGGAGCTGGTTCAGCTGTCCGCAGCCTTCTGTCTGCCGGCAACGCCCAGACTGGCACAGCGAGCACTGAGCGAGTTCAACCTGAGCGAGGAGCAGAGGTGAGGAATATAGATTTAGAATTGTTTATTGTGTGGGATAAAGATAACTGAAGAGGAGCTGTCAGTCAGTGGATTGTGCCTATTCAAAATATACTTATTTAATTATTTACAGATCACAAGAAAAATACAAAAGAAGCATTTATAGCATACAAGTGTGCAGGGAAGACCGAGGAACTCCAGAACAGCTTATTGTGTGGTTTACAGATGTCTTCCAGTAAATCAGACAACAATGAAAAAGCCTGAAAAGGGGGGGGAAACTGGTTTTAAATACACTCACAAAGCTGGAAACCCAGTATGGCCCTCCCAGCCCCCATCATTTCTTAATGGGATCTATTATCTGTATTTTTTTCTGATTCCCCCTCCAGAAACTGTATCTTGTTTCTCACTGTTCCGTCCAGGTCCATATTGTCTGAGCTGGAGTCTGCAGGAGAGCCCACTGACTGAGTGAGAGAACATACCGGATCCTGATGAACCGCCACCATCAACCCACCCAGAGTTGGATTTAGACAACATCAAAAGACTCATCTGCTCTTTAACCCTTCATCACCCAGATTGAATGGTTCCTCCATGGTTATCCTGCAGTGAAACATCAGATCTGGTCAACACGGGGTTAAAAATCCACAGATAGGAAATCTGACAGATCCATAAAGAAGAATTAACTTGTTTCTTTACCTGTGTATTAAAAATGTGTGTTAAGTAAATGAAATCTAAAGCTTTCTCCTGGTATTTCATGGTGTCTGTGACTGAACTGGGCTGAAAGTGTGTGTATGTTTTCAACATTATTTATTCATTAACCATTTATTAAGTTTATTTAGGCAAGGTGGAATGAATGCATCAATTTGACAGTTTCTTTGGGAGCTGCATTGTAACTACCTTGTCCAGTTTCATGATGATATATGATATTTCAAAGACCTGGAAGTCGGGGTCTAGATTGATTAGTTGGCAATAAATTCTGAACCTGTATTGAGGGATTTTGGTGAAGTGGTTGAACACGTAAGTCTAGCCTGATTAGTGTGTTTGGAATGGGCGTAATTTAAAGATTCCAAGGTGTGTCCATTACTTAGATGTCCTGCAGAAATAACTGTAATTGATGGCTTACATTGTCATGCAAGTGTAAGATGACCCTGTAACTAAGCTATACTGCTGATATAGTATATCATGTAATTTAAATTGTCCAAAATACATAAAAATTGGTGGAAAGATCAACTAGACGCACCTATTCCTCCATGTTTGAGAATTTGATAAATTCTGTGGGAAAGCATTTTTAGGCCATGAAAGCACTCTGACTTTGCCATGGAAAAGTCATGGAATTTAACATCCGGACCACAGTGGGAACCCTACATGTATTTGATGTTGTCTGAAAACCCTGGGACATATTAGTACACATTAAACATGGTAACATGTTGCCTTCAGGGAGCCACAAAATCCATCAACATAAAATACTCGGCTCTGAAAGGAGAGTTTATGTTGGTGATAACTGACCAACTTCCTCAAACTGCTGATAAGAAACTTCCTCAAAATGCCAGCTGTGTGTCATGGAGCGTCAGACTGCACTGCTGCTCTGGACTGCCATTTCATTTCCCAGCCTGTACTCAGAGACTTCCAACTGGCTCTGATGAAACAGGATAACAGATAGTGGTGTGTGTGTGCGTGTGTGCATAAGTCTGCAGACTTCAACCATTTTATGGACTGCATGTCTGGACAGCTGTCTGAGGTGTGTGTGTGAGATTTTTTTGGTTTGTGGATAATTTAAACTTCAGTTCTGCATCACTCCAGCACAAGTTGAAACAGTGCTTGTTCGAGTTGAGGCAGAATTATGGGCTAAATTACATGATTGTATTTTTGATTAAGTCAAAATTAATTAGGAAAAAAAAAAAGGAAACCTTGGTGTGTGGCATGCATGTACAGGTGAATGTGTGTGCGTGTCTGTGTGTGCAAGCCTGTACAGGTGTGTATTTCAGAACCGCAGAGAATCAGAATGTTTTTCCCCCCCGACCAATCAGCAGTCGAGCTGGCAGCACGACCAAATATGGACAAGTGGGCTAAAGGGAGGAGGGGAGGGGGGGCAGAGAGGGTTAAGATGGGTGTGGTCTGCGGACAGAGTGTATTGTTCTTCAGAGGAACTGCTTGAAGCTACACACACACACACACACAAACATGCTCACACACTCGCTGATACACACCGATCACACACATTACAGACTGCCACTCTATTACTTTGCCCTTTAACCTGCCTAAGGCCACACACACACACACACACACACCTTACGCTTTCTCTCTCACCCCCTCATACATGTATATACTCTCTTGCTCGCTCTCACACACACACACACATCAGGTTGGAAACTTGTCAGACAAACAGCAGCCTAAAGGCAGATTTTTGCTTCCCATCTGAATCATTGAAAGGAAATTTACCACAGTTGTCTTTCGTCAGCTATTGCTTTCCGGGATGAAATTTGCAAGTAGCCGACAAGATGTGTGACTCGGGCAATCCCACATTCGTCCATTCTTTGAGAAGTGGGTGTAGCTCAGGAGGAGAACAGGCCCTGAATGGACCGGCTCAAAGAGAAGTGAAGAATGGGAGGTGAGAGGTGTAAAGTTACCCGAAAAACAATGGGAGTTGCGTTCGCCTGGAGGAAGGCAAACACGTTACAAAACAGTTTGTGAAAAACCCACAAAACAATCAGGAGTTGTTTTCTCCCACTCCTTTTTGAAGCATGAATGCAGGGTATTGCATCGGAGGTCAGAGGTCAAACCTGTTCATAAATGCAAGATGTGATAAAACTTCTCACATCTCTCCTGTTCTCCTTTTCTAGTATTTCTGGTTTGGGACTAAAACTGGTGAGATAAAGGGAAGAGTTGCAGGGTTTTCTTCCCCAGTAAGTTGCTTCCTGACAGGAGGTGAGGAGAGGAAGCGGGGAGAGAGCGGAGGTTGAGAGGAAAGGAGGAACAAGGAGGTAGTGGTGGGGGGAAAGGGAAGGAGGAAAGAGAGGAGGGGATGAAAGAGGAGGAAAAGAACATTAGCGAAAAGTTTTGAGACGGCAGCTCAGAAAAAAAAGATACATCCAACCATCCTACCAGAAACATAACGTAAGCTGGGTGGCAGTGACAGTCTGCAAACACTGTCAGCTGTGTGTGTGTGTGTGTGTGTGTGTGTGAGGTTTATGAGTCACAGGACATGTGTTTAAAGCATTTACCTCATCCTGCCAAAACTGCACAATGGACAGTCAGTCTGTCTTTCTCTCTCTCTCTCTCCATCTGTCTGTCTGCCTGTCTCTCTCTCTTTGTGTCTTCATCGTTCTTTCTGTCTGCATCACACTATCAATGTCTGCTCCTCTCTCTCTCTCTCTCTCTCCACACACACACACACACACAAATACAAACACACATAACTTCGGGGCAGGAAAAACAGCCAACAATAGTGAATTGGCCGACAGTGTGTTTGGCTTGTTGACATGATATCAGTGATATCACATGAGCCAGTTGTGGGCTCGCAACCCCAGTCCACGAAACCCAAGGCCTTTCTGTCACTGCATTCACACGGGAACTCAAATCATCTGTTGTAGTGTATGGGTTATTTTAAAGGTGCTATGTGTAGCATGTTAACATCAATAAATCATTACCATATTCATTTTGAGGCATTGGTATGATTATCTTCAACAAACGAGACCATTGCGTAGAAGATTGGCAGCCTCTACCGGCCTCTACACTGCATTTTACAGGAAGCAAAGGGGTTTATGGGAAATGTGGTCTCAACACTAGCAGCAACAATACCACTGGTGTGAGATAGAGACTACCAATTGGCTTAACCATGATCTCATTTGTTTACGGTAATTAAACCATGGTATCACAATTAATTTTAAAATTATATATTGATTTTTAAAAATGCTACATGTAGCAACTTTAAGCTATGCTACTATGAATTGAGAGAGAATTGAGAAAAACTATGAGTTAGAGAAAAGTAGCTAAAAGATGTGTCACTGAAATTGAGGGGAATTCAACTTTTTAAGCCATGAGTCATTTACTTTTTTCCTTCCTGGAGCTCAATTTCTCCGCCAGGTTGTATAAGCCAGAACTGGCTTTACTGGTATCTGCTGCCTGATGAAATGAAACGATTGAACATTAGTGGTCTCTCTTTGACCTCAATACAACTCTTTATAGATAGATAACCAGGGATGTAGTGGAGGGTAAACCCACCTAAACTCAGTTTACCCACCATAATATTTGCAGAATGGAGTTTACCACCTTTTTAGACTGAGATAAATCTTTATTTTTATTTTTAAGGCGGGAAAAGGCAGGCATTAATGCTCTTTCTGTTTATATTGGAGGTGGGTTGCTTCATGATGATCACCAACATGGAGGTCAGAGTTCAGTGTCTTGGTCCCAGGGTCTCTACACATTCCCTACACCTGAGAGACAATGTCAGCTATCAAGTACAGTAAGAAAAGACAAAGTGGTCAAACTAGAGAGAGGAGGTAACCGGTTTTCCAGCAAATAGGCAACATACAGAAAAGCCAGCGAGCACCTTCTGGAAAGATCTTCCTGGTTTTCTGCCATAAAGGAGGAATTTACTCTCTGACAAGATTCAGCACATCACCCTCCTGGACAGAGAGAGAGGGAGGCATGAGAGGAAGAGGGAAGGGTGGGAGTGGTAAAGGGGGAAGTGAAAAGAGAGGAGAGGTAGGGAGAGAAGAGAAGAGGGAGGGAAAGGAGAGGTATGAGGAGAGGAGGAATGAGAGAGAGAGGAAGAGAGAGGGGGAGGGAGGGAGGGAGGGAGAGAGGAATTCTTGCGTGTAGAGACTGGTAGCAGCAGTGGAGCTCCGACAGTTAAAACACAAAGTTTCACTCGCTGATAAAGCGTGTTTACAGAGTGTATAATCAGTAATCTGCTTCACATTACAATTTGGAAGTAATCTTCCTAACCCTGACTGTTGGTGATACCTAGTATATTGGTTGTTGGTGATACCTAGGTTGATGTCCATCTTGCTTCTGTAAAGTTGGGCTTATGACTAAAATAGTTTGGTAATACATTGCTATTTAGTATCTAAAATGGTCATATTTAGACATTAGACACCACACTTCCATGCATGGCTACACAGTATGTCAATAAGTTGCAGGCTCAGGCTGGGTTTGGGCTGGACTTCCTCAGGCTTATCTCCAGATGTGAGTCAAATAGCATACTGTTCATGGTTTAGCCTCTTAAGGTGGCAGATGGGTGTGGCTGGCCTCACAGGATAATATAATGCGTGGCGGGATGTTAGACAATCACAGGAGAGTCTATTTAGTCAATTGCCCAACATCCCTATGCAATTTTTCTGTCTATTTTAATGTAATGAGCACCACTTGGCTGAATTAGCATGAAAGGATCGCCTGATCTGTGGGGGCAGGTTTAAAATGAAAGAAATTATGTATTAACAGTCCTGAAGAACATCCATATTAACACTAGTAGGCTAGTTAATATGGGTGCTCCGGTGCAGCTGAGAGCGGAGCTTGTCGTTAAAGTCACCGCCGCCCGGGCTTGTTTTCCGGTCAACCTCCCCAAACACGAACACCAGCATTATTCTTCTTCTTATCAGTTTCTAGCCAGCATTGTTCCCAAAATATGCAGATTAGATGCAAATCACGCTCCCCCCCCCCCCCCCTCCCCTCAACGTCAAAAGAGCGCCAAGGAAACTGTCATTGGAAATAACAACTTTGAAGCATCAAAAAAGTGTATGGTCAAAAAATTAGCACGTGTTACATTCAGTTTATTTTGTTTTCCGATGCCAATGTTTTTTTGGGGGGTTGTTTTTTTCAGTTCAATTTTGGTTCTCAATGCTAATGTCCTG
Source organism: Centroberyx gerrardi (assembly GCF_048128805.1). NCBI lineage: Eukaryota > Metazoa > Chordata > Actinopteri > Beryciformes > Berycidae > Centroberyx > Centroberyx gerrardi. The sequence goes on from NC_136012.1 coordinate 6,021,730, forward strand.
TTTTTCAATGCCAGTTTTTTTTTCAATTCCAAATACAATGCCAACTTTTTCTTTTTCAATGCCAACCCTAACCCTAAAGTCACTGTTATGTATTACCCCGTATATTATCTATATTATGACTGTATGGCCAACGGCCAACATTAGCATAACAGCTAGTTTGCCAAATAGGCTACATGAGCAATTCTTCAAACTCTTTCCATTTTTCTGATGGATGTATTATTATTTTTTTTTTTTTACCTATTTGCTTCCACCTATGTGATGGAAACTCACCCAATTCACATTTTATTTGTTGACACATTTGAAAAGTTTATATCAAATTTTCTTGACACTTACGTGGAAACAATGTTACCTAGACTGACTTTGTTCCAGTTGCCAGACCGAATCCTTGACGGCAATAACGCCAGTCTCTTGCCTTAAAATGTTTATGTATTTCGATTTAATGACTCCAAGAGAGACATGAAAGAGGGAGTGAGAAATGGAGAGGTGGAGGAGGAGGGCTGAGGGAAGGAAAGAGACGGTCCTTTACTGTGCCGACGGGAGGAAGGCGGAGGAGGGTTGGTTCGGGAAGGAGTGGCGCGGAGGGGCGGAGCAGCCCTCCTTACCGGGCGGTGTCAACTGAAGAAAAGGGGACAGAGCAGCGGGGAGAGGCCGACACAGGGAATCGTTTGCCCCGGTGATTTACGGATTTGCACCAGCGGACTTCAGGTAAGAGGACAACGCGTTCGGGGCGTTTTCTCATGACACACAACGGGAAGTCTAGGGTTACATTTAGGCTACCAACGAACAAAAAACAGCATTTATAACTCACCGCGGCACATTTCTCATGTTAAAAAATGCATCTCGCATACACCTCAGCATATGTTTAGAGAGGTGTTACAAAAATAATACGAACAGTGGCCAAAAATGTTTTGTACATGTAAATGACATTCATTCAAAATGTGTTACATTTTCTTCCCATTCAAGACAAAATTTCCAATGAATGTCATCTGCACACGTACAAATACATTTTTGCCCATTTTGTATCTAAAAATATTGTGTATTAGCTATATGTGAAATGTATTTTTTTTCTTCTGCAGTAGCTGTTTAAAGAGGGAGAAACCACACAATATCTTATATGCTATTTATCAATGTATTCAACCACAAAAAGGGGGGGAAAAAAGGGATTTGTGTATGGAAATACATGTAGGACTAAGAATATCTCCATATGCGACCTGTCAAGGCAATCACCCTCTCCCATTTTAATTATCAGCAGGATTTCCTTTTCCTGTGTGCTTACAGCCTAATTAGAGATTATAGTGTATAATGCATGAATGGTTTTCACATAAATGTCCTAGTTAGGAGGCTGTTTTCCTGAATGAATTTGAGGAATGAATAATGCTGGAGTGTGATTGGCAGACAGTGCAGCACCAGCCCTCTGTCAGGAATGGAATGCATCGTCATTCTGGACACAGAGGTGTGTGTGAGGGTCTATCAGAGTCTATCCAACTATCTAACTAATGGATTACCAGTGGTTTGATTGGAGGCTGCCCAGAATCTAAATCTGGAGGATAGCATCAGACAGCAAAGTGTCACTGATTCAATGTTAGATCTGATTGAATGATGTAACAATGTTAGGCCAATGTTAGATCAATCAGCAAGAAAGATGCTGAATCAGTGTCAGGTGTCAGTGATACAATGTAATTCACAGTGATGAATTCATTCAGTGTCAGTCTGCTGTATGGCAGATTAACGATGATCCTTGTGCAAATAGTTGAGACAATGTAGACACACAGAACATTTGTATGGAGTAGTGTAAGTCAAACATATTTATATATATAATGGAGGACATTTTCTTAACTTTACATTAATAATTATCAAATGACATTCAGTAAAACATTTTATGGTTAATATTGCTGTGACACTGTTGACCTCTAATCGATGTACCCTTGACACAGATGCTACATTTTAACAGAAATCCATAAAGCAGAGCAAGGACAAACCTTCCAGTCTTTAAAATGTATTCTTCTGAGGTAGTGACATCTGGTGGTGCAGTTCAAATGATTTTTGGACAAACTTGTTTCTCTTGAGAGGTTTTTGATTGAGAGGCTTGCTGGCATCTCCATTTCTCTCTATTCAAGACTCCATGGCAATAGAGAACTGGAGTTAGGCAATGTGTCATCTGACCGTTGCCATCTTCTTCACGAGTCAGATGAAAATTTAGAAACAAACGATCAAGTGTTTTTGGGAACATCAGTGGCTCTTTGATTGCTGTCTGCCCGCCTGTCTGCTGTCTTGTCTGTCTGCCTGTGTGTGTGTGTGTGTGTGTGTGTGTCTTGTCTATCTGTCTGTCTGACCATTACATTTGCATTCCTGCTGTGATGCAGTGCGTTTTTATTTGCTGTGCTGTAGCACGGTCACATTGCTGGTGAGAGGTTATTCAAGAGATTCAAACAGGAGTCCTGATTGAAATGGGCTGAATGTTGATTCGGACAAAGAGGCGATTTGAATTGAAATGGACATTCAAGAGCGATGATTTGAGAAGGTTTACTATCCAAAATTTGTTTTGTCTGCAAATCTCTCTTCAAGGACACGGAGAGAAGACTGTGGCTGGATTCCACAACACAAAACATGAGGCATTTAACTGGCCGTCTAAACAGGGACAAATCAGGTTCTGTTGGGTTTCTCTCTGTTCCAACAGCTGTGAGAAGATCAGATCCGGGACACAAAGGCTACATTCACACTGCAAGTCTTAGTGCCCAATTCGGATTTATTGCTCAGATCAATTTTTTTGTTTGGCTGTTCACATTATTTTTTAAATGTGGCCAATATCAGATTCCAGTGTGAACTGGTCACGGTCCTGAACTGACCCGCATGCGCAAAAGAACAATAACAAAGACGTCACACGCAGCACGCTGTCGTACGGAAGTAAACATGGAGGCCACTGAAGTCAGCGTTTACGGTTTCATTTATAAGTTGATGTGCAGTGGAAGCCAGCGAATTCGTGAGCAGATGACAGTGAGGACGAGGATGAGGAGAAAGAGAGCCAAATTTTTAATTATGGCTTTTTGTGGAGCAATGGCTGCTACTTCTGTATGGAGGTGTGTGTGGATGCGGAGTCGGAGCCAGGAGTGGTGGGATCGTGACGTGAATGGCTTCACTGAAACAGATTTCATCCAAAATTTCACCATAAATACTTATGAGGTCTAAACACCTCACTGTCCCTCCACTGACTACCTCCATCGCAGCTGTCTTCCATGTTTGTATTCACCGAGTGACTCCCGCCAGCGCAGAATTGTGACGAATGTCGATCTAGAGTGACGTAAAAGTCGCATGAATTCCGATATGACTGTTCAGACTGAGGTCGCATTGCAAAAAATCAGACCTGTATCTGATTTAGGACCACATATGAAAGTGGCCCAAATCAGAATTGAAAAGATCAGATTCCATGTGATTTGTGCTGTTCACACTGTTATAAAAAAAAACAGATCTGAGTCACATATGAGCAAAAAAATCGGATTTGGGCCACTTCTGCCTGCAGTCTGAACGTAGCCTAAGAGTTGAAATCACATCTTCACTTGTCTTTCTGTTTAGATGCCAATATACTCTTGATTTATCTATCCATGTAATATTGTTTTCCTAGGCTGCTATTTCTATAATACTGATTCTCTGTGCATATAATACATCAAGCTGTCACATCTTCCTGTCCCAGCTAATAGCTCTCTGCTCTCTGCAGCAGAAAGCTCTACCTCAGGCTAAGATAGCCTATAGAGGCTAATCTCACTATCTAATGTTACTGGGTCTGTATTTCAAGGTTCATATATTCCATAATATTGACCGGCTTTATAATTGACAGAGGTGTGACCAAGTCAACTTTGCTCAAGTCCCAAGTCAGTCTCAAGTCTTGAGGCACACGTCTCAAGAATGTAGATTACAAGTCAAGTCCAAGTCAAGTCCATGTCATTAGTGTCAAGTCTCAAGTCTAAATGTAGAACAGCAAGTCAAGTCAAGAGTCCAGTGTCAATTTAATATCTTAAAGACGAGATGAAATGAAAAATGCCTTTTTAACCCTTTTAGATCACATCCCCGGTCATACTGTGCACCTATTTAACAATATATGCCAAAAAAAATACCAAAAATCAATTTAATTGTATTCTTATATCAAAATTCAATCATGTTTTCTTCCTGTAAAACAAAATATGCCGTGTGCTTACGTAAGCATGCCCGTAACTAATTTCAACCAATAATATCATGACATCCACCCATCAATCAATCTTCAACTTTTAGCGCACAGAGCTAAGAGGCTAAGATTCATTAGTTAGCTAGCTAGCAGCAGCATGGTACTTCGGTGTGTCTTCGGGTGTTATGACACACCCACTTTTCAACGTTCAAATCAAATTCCTCCCAACGTTATGTCCCGCCTGTCTTTCCTGTTTCACTCGGAAATACGTCACGATACGGAAGTTAGATACTCTCGAAATGCCGTTTCATCTCGACTTTAAAGAAAACTAAATATCTAGGACTTTTCAATGCAATATGGTTTTAATAGGATAAAAACTTGGTAAGAGCATCATGAGTTTGATTTCTAGAATCAGTTTCAACTTCAATAAATTCAATCATTCAATACAAATTCAGAAAACTGAATTTAAATTCAGTCGTCTGCTGGAACAAATCTCATCACTTTCAATCTAAGTCATTTACACAAACACAAGATCTCAAGTCAAGACTTTAGAAACCATGGCTCTGTATGCTAAGGCTAATATTTTCCATAATATTAGCTGTCTGTGTGTGTGATACATCCAACTACCGTATCTAATAAGCCTGTTGAACAGGGTTTGTTATATCAGCCCTGGGCTCTCAGCCTGTCAGCTACTGTAGATGTAAAGTGTAAGTAAACATGCAGGTTTAGAATGCAAATACAGCAGGCTTATCTACATATCAAAGCTCTGTATCTTATCTCACTTTACAATTGAGACAGCACTATATCTATTGTAATAGCTGTAATATAACATGGCTAGTATCTACATAAGCTGTAATAAGATCCTTCTATGCCTTCCATTACAGAACAGTGATATAATAAGGCAGTCCATATAAATCTATGTTATAAGCCTCTCTAGGCTAATATAACTATAATGCTGAATGGCTCTTTGTGTAATATATCAAGCTACTGTACCCTCTAGGCAGAGCTAACAGGGCTGTGCTGTCTGAGAGCTGCTGTAAAGCTCCAGGCTGACTGAACCATTTAATAGTGAACTGGGGAATGTGGAACATGCCAAGCTATCATATCTCATAGGCTCATAGGCCCATAACAGGCTTAGAGCCCTGGGCCGCCATATAACAAGTCTGTGTGTCTTTGATACACTGAGCTGTTTAATACCCACGGGCTTCCAAGGTTTTAGAATACATTTAACCCAGGTAACAAAGGTCCTAGAATGCAGTTAATGTTGGGTTCAAAGGTTCTAGAATGCGTTTAACGGAGGTAACAAAGGTCCTAGAATGCAGTTAATGTTGGGTTCAAAGGTTCTAGAATGCATTTAACAGAGGTAACAAAGGTACTAGAATGCATTTAACCCAGGTAACAAAGGTCCTAGAATGCATTTAATTCAGGGTTCAAAGGTTCTAGCATGCATTTAACCCAGGCAACAAAGGTCCTAGAATGCAGTTAATGTTGGGTTCAAAGGTTCTAGAATGCATTTAACAGAGGTAACAAAGGTACTAGAATGCATTTAATTCAGGGTTCAAAGGTTCTTGCATGCATTTAACCCAGGCAACAAAGGTCCTAGAATGTAGTTAATGTTGGGTTCAAAGGTTCTAGAATGCATTTAATTTAGGGTTCAAAGGTTCTAGAATGCATTTAATTTAGGGTTCAAAGGTTCTAGAATGCATTTAACGGAGGTAACAAAGGTCCTAGAATGCAGTTAATGTAGGGTTCAAAGGTTCTACAATGCGTTTAACGGAGGTAACAAAGGTCCTCGAATGCATTTAATTCAGGGTTCAATCCGTTTAACCCATGCTATAAAGGTTCTAGAATCCATTTAACCCATGATACAAAGGTTCTAGAATGCATTTAATTCAGGGTTCAAAGGTTCTACAATGTGTTTACTGTATAACCCATTTTAAAAAGGTTCTAGAATCCACTTAAAGTTGCTAAATGTAGTATTTTAACATCAATTGCCACATTAAGTTTGAGACATTAGTATACATTAGTATTACTGTAAACAAACAAGACCATCACTGGGAAGATTGTCAGCCTCTACCGGCCCATACACTGCATTTTACATTGGTCAGATTTGGTGGGAAATCTGCTCTGTTGCTTTACGGCACAAAGGGAGATTGCTTTACAGAACAAAACAGGAAAAGGAAAAGCTGTTCTTCCAGCGCAAGCCCAGCTGAAGCTTTCAGTTTCTTGCAATGGTGGAACAAGTGAAAGGCCGGTGGAAAAATCACTTCCAACATGTTTAACCTCTTCGGTAAAGACAAAGAAAAAACTTTAATTTTGAGAAACACTAGCATTAACAATACCACTGTTATGAGATAGAGGCTATCAATCATCTCAGCCATGATTTTATTTGTTTATTGTAATTTTACCAAGGTATCACAATTAATGTGTAAATGTGTTCATTGCAATAATTCCTGCAATCCATAGAAAACCTACTGGATGACAAAACTATCTTGTCTCTCATCACTAAAACTGTATTACCTCTGTCATACTGTCTTCTAGGTGTCAGTATGTCAGGACAGATGAGTGAAGAGGAGTTGGAGGTCAGGGAGGGCTTCGATAAATTTGGTGAGTAAAAGTGTGTGTGTGTGTGTGTGTGTGTGTGTTTGCGTGTTGATGTCTAGATTACAGATGCTTTTGAAGAATACAGGAGGCAAAGACTTGCTGATTTAGGGGGCGATCACACCGAGAAGCGTCGCTACAGGCGCAGCCGCGTCAAAAACGCCTTGGCAGACTGCGTCGGGCAAAACAGCTTGGTGCGTCTGTGGAGCAGGGCTGCGTGTGCGACCGGGTTAAAGACCGCTAATATCAGCTTTTCATCTGTGTTTGCCAGTGTCCCACCGTTCCCACCACATCAAACCGCATCAAAACAGGAAGGAAAGCCCGCCTTCTGCTTGATTTGATTGGCTGCCTGGCCCAAATGTGACATTGATGACCGGTGCGACTCCGCGCCTTGCGCTGAAAAGTTGAGAATATTTTAACTTTTATGCGCGCCTAAAAACCGCCAGAAAAACGCGACGCGCGTCGCAAGAGAAGAGCGCGCCCCAGGCGCGCCGTACCATAGGAAAACAATGGTTTTGGTGGCGACGCGTTTCTAGCGACGCTTCTCGGTGTGATCGCCCCCTTAGTCAGTTTAATCAGTGGTATACAGCAGCTGACAGACACATGTTCCTAGAGTTTGTGTGAATCTGCGTGTGTGACTGAAAGTGTGTAAATAACTAACCCCCCCCCCCCCCCCCCCCTCTAGATGTGGACAAAAATGGGCATATCACCTGCTCAGAGATCGGTAATCTCTTCTCTGAAGTGGGCATTTCCTTGCCTGGATACAAGATCAGAGAAATGATCCGAGAAGTGGACCTTGACGAAAACGGCACGATCACCTTTGACGAGTTCTTCAATGTAGGTAACACTAACTAACTAACTAATTAATTAATAAACTGACTGATTCACAACCTAATTAACTAACTATTTGACTGACTGATTAAATGACAGTCTGAATAACTGGCTGAATGACACTGAAAATTATAATCAGCTGATGACAAATCTACTGTCTGATACACTAACCAACTAGCTGACTAAGTAACTAACTGACAATCTAACAAACAAACAAGTGAAGTTATTGAGTAACTCAACCCGACTAACGACTTAACTACCTGACCATAAGAAATAGGCAACTAACTAATTGACTGACTAATGAATGTACTGGTCAACTATATCAGTCAAGTGTGTGTGTGTGTGTGTATGTGTGTGTGTGCGCGTGTGTGCATACCCAGATGTTCAAGCAATTGAAGGACAGCTGTGTGGCCCAGAGTTTCATGACGGCTCTCAACAAGAAGGAAGGCATCGTAGCCATCGGAGGCACCAGTGAGAACACCAATGAAGGAACTACGCATTCAATGTCTGGTTAGTAAAGCTAACTAACATCTCACATTATGAAGTAACCTTGTAGCTAACTAACCCACTAGCTAGTTGCACTGTAGGACATGTGATATGTATAGTCCACCGTATGTCTTTGGTCTCTTGTACTGCAGGTGAGGTCCTGTTGCCCTTGTACCATGTGTATCAGTGTGTACTGCACTACTGTTAGATGTCAATATGTCTCTGGACCAATGCCACCAAGACACATTCCTGGACATTTATTGTCCTTTGAGCATAAAGTAATTCAGATACTAGCTGAAATGAAGGAAAGACTACTGGCCATCAAGTGAAGGGACATAACACTCTTAACTGTATTTCAGAGCAGGAGCGCTTTGCCTTCGCCAACTGGATCAACTCTTCTCTGGAGAAGGATCCAGACTGCCAACACTTTCTGCCCATCGACCCCAACACTGAGGCTCTGTTTACTGCAGTGGGAGATGGCATATTGCTTTGGTAAGCCTTAAAGTATAACCTATTTTCCCATCTTTTTTCCATCATACCAATCGATTCTGATTCTGATTCAAAATCTCATCAATTGGTTCACTATAGAGCTACTTATGTCTTGCTTACCTGGGTGCGAGGTTCTCCAGTACAGTCCTAACGGGCCAATGGACACTTTTTCAACACACTGTAATGATCTGTAATTATCCATCCATAACTTTAACTAGATCTACTTTACTTTACTTTATCTTTACCCTTGATCCTTAACTCTAACCAGTTTTCAGTCCATTTAACTTCAGTGCGGAGTACTGAAGTGTTTTCTGTTTTTGCAGTAAAATCATCAACTTCTCCGTTCCCGACACCATCGATGAGAGAACCATCAACAAAAAGAAACTCACTCCTTTCACCACACAGGTGGGTTAGTTACTTAACTAGTTAATTCGATGTTTAGTGAGTTGGTTGTTTAGTTTGCCAGTTGATTGCCAGTTAGTGTCTGACATTGATGTAAACTTCTGATTCAGTGACTTGCTATCAAAATCTGTCAGTCAGTCAGTCAGACAGACAGACAGTCAGACAGACAGTCAGACAGTCAGACAGTCAGTCAGTCAGACAGTTAATTAGTTAGTTGACCTTCTAATCAATAAGCAGAATTGTTACAGTAATATCACAGGTTAACTTTTACACCATTTTATTCTGACATAAACCTTTATGACGTAAACTCATTGTATCAATCATAGTAAATAGTATCAAACTGATTTAAGTTATGTGTAGGTTGATGTTAGTTTGTTCAAGGAAAAATGCATAAATGAATGTTTTTCTGAAAATATAATTGATTGCTCATATTTGTGGTTTGATTTATGATGATCACTAATTGGAGGTCATAGTTTACCAACCTTTTTAATTACACATCACTGGTTAGTTGCCAGTAAATTACATTATACTTGGCTTTGAATTCAGCCTCTGTAATCAGTCGCCTTGTTGTGAAACTTGGAATGAATTCAGTGGGTCGGTGTTCTCCTGACTTGTGCGTGTCTAACTCTTCATCCCGACAGGAGAATCTGAACTTGGCTCTGAATTCGGCCTCGGCCATCGGCTGCCAAGTCGTGAATATCGGAGCTCAGGATCTGAGGGAAGGCAAACCTCACCTGGTGCTAGGACTCCTCTGGCAGATCATCAGGATAGGACTCTTCGCTGATATAGAGCTGAGCCGCAATGAAGGTATGCACACACACACACACACACACACACACACACATGATCATCAAGCTGGAACTGTTTGCTGATATAGAATTCTGTTGGAAGGAACAAAGATTTATACACTTCCATCTACATATGCACACACTCTGTCATACATGCACTCTTGCTCTCAATTTAGCTTGATTTACCAATCATTCCACCCCCCAAACCAGAGTCTTGGTTGTCTCCCTGTCTGCAGCTATAGCAGCGTTGCTAGAGGAAGGGGAGAGTGTGGAAGATTTGATGAAACTCAGTCCTGAGGAGCTGCTCCTGCGCTGGGTCAATTTCCATTTAAAGAAAGTTGGAATGAGCATAAAAAACTTTTCCGGGGATATTAAGGTAAGAAAACCCTACCGACAAAACTGGTGCCAGCAAGCAAATGTGGAACTATTTTGCTGATAGTGTAGCTTAACAACACTGTGTCTCTCTGTGTCTATCTGTATGTGTGTGTGTGTGTGTGTGTGTGTGTGTGTGCGCGCAGAACTCCGAGGCATATTTCAACCTGCTCCAGCAGATTGCTCCCGATGGCAGCCAAGAGGACGTTCCACGGATTGACGTTGATATGCACGGTCTAAATGTAAGCTGATTCATCTACACTTAAAGCTACGACTTACTATGACTTGCTGTGACTTCCCTGTGTTGCAGCCGCTAGCCTCACCTTGATAGCCACAACCCAGCTCACTGTTGGCCAGGCCCACAGCAGATGGTATATGTCCCAAAATGTGCCCAACATCATTGAAAAGCCAATTGCAGGCAAACGGGAGGATTAAGACCTGAACACACAGGGACACAGACAGAAACAGACTGATAATGTTATCACATGTTCTATTGTTATTTTAATGTGAAATAAGTTGCATTGGAGCTTTAATGTTTATGAATCAAGATGTCTGACATATCAGCAGTAATGTGAAATTTATATCTGAGTATATGAGGGGGAGATATAGAAATACAGAGAGAGAGACGGGGGCGGGGTTATTGGATTATTTCACTGCATTAATCTTCTAATGGTTTCTCCATTCAGCTGGCAGAGCAGTTCAGCAGCTCCACACAAACAGCAACAGTTTATACACACACACACAAACACACACACACACACAGTGGTATTGTGTGTGTGTATAGTGGAAGCTGACTTCCCGTTGACCTGCTTCCTGCTTCCTGTTGGGCTGTTTTAGGATAATGATATCAACCTGACTTTGAATCACAGGAGGACAGGGCTCTCTCTCTGTGTGTGTGTGTGTGTGTGTGTGTGTGTGTGTGTGTGCCCCAGTCTATTTCACACAATGGACAGAAGTTGTACACTGCAAAACTGCATCAAGTAGCATAGCTTCACCAAAAACATTAGCATTTTCTTTACAAAATAATAATAAATCTTATAAAAATCTGTTAGAGAATGTTGCATGCAGATGTAATCAGTTTTGTAAACTCACACTGACATATTTCTTCTCAGTAAAAATGTCCAGCTACAATGCGTCAAGTGGCATACCGTTGCCAAATATTAGCATTTTTATACAAACGCCTAAAATGTGTGTGTGTGTGTGTTTGTGTGTGTGTGTGTTACCAGGCCCAGGATCTCACGAAGAGAGCAGAGTATATGCTGGAGCAGGCCGACCGTCTCGGCTGCCGACAGTTTGTGACTGCGACCGATGTTGTCAGAGGAAACTCCAAACTCAACTTGGCCTTCGTGGCCACGCTCTTCAACAAGCACCCCGCTCTCACCAAGCCAGAGGACCAGGACTGGACTCTGGAAAGTAAGCATGGATGAGTAATCCCTCACACACATCGACACTCTCATGCTTGTGTCTGCATCTACAGGCCAGCGTAGGGTTCAGTGCACGTACAACCTGAATTGCAGTTTGAATTTACTTAGTGAATCGGTTGAATTGAAAGTGAATTGAACTGGCAGTGGCAGCTATTCCTATCATTATTGCTCTCTCCACCTACAAGTAAAAACTGGATTGAAGTTAGCTTGGTATTGGATATTGGTGGATATTTATTTTTCCACCTTAAATAACTTGTAAAAAAAACAAACATTATCATTATTGAAAGAATTTACAGCCACTGGTTTCAATATTTGAGAATATCCACAGAAACACTAATATCCAATTTCCAGTATCAAGCTAACTTTACTCCACAACCCACAGCTAAATGCAACAAATTCACGCCCCTTCTCTGGAAGTTGACAAAGGCATTCTGGGAAATGTAGTTACACTTCATCACAAAATAACTGTAAATATTGTGGAAAGTTTTGCCAAAGAAAAAAAAACGGGGTTCAGTTTATCAATTTCTGGTGATATTTCCCATTGACCAATAATTGTCCCCTCTCTCTCTCTCTCTCTCTCTCTCTCTAGGTGAGACCAGAGAGGAGAGAACGTTCAGGAACTGGATGAATTCTCTAGGGGTCAATCCATTTGTTTACCATATCTACGGGTCAGTGTCTGCCTGTCTGAATGACTGAATTCATTTAAAATGTTGACTGACTGACTGACTCAATAATAAACTGACTTACTGACTGCCCAACTCCACACTGCTGACTTACTCTACTGTTACATTTACTGTAGTTAGCCTCATATTTAACATTATTACTGCATATTGCCACGCTGGTAAACAGCTTATTCTTTAAATGCACGTGCTCTGTGATTCTTCCCAAATTACTGGACACCTAATTTACTCAATTTTTGAATTGGGTGATGTCAATGGTCATGGCAACAGTACTGATATGTTTTAATTAGTCTGGATCACAGCGTGATCCCAAGCTGAAAAAGTTGAAGAACCTACTTAAAGGAATACACCAAGTTTTTGGTAGATTGTCCCGTTAACCTTTAAGTAATGAGAACATAGACACCAAAATCATACGTGTCCCTGGTAGATCATTGGCTCCATGCTAACACTTTAGCATACACTATGTTGAGTGATAGTATGCTACAATAACATAATGTTTTTTTGTTTCTTCCTATGTGTGTGTGTGTGTGTGTGTGTGTGTATGCAGTGACCTGCAGGATGCCCTGGTGATTCTCCAGCTTTATGACAGGATTAAGGTGCCAGTGGACTGGAATAACAGAGTCAACCGCCCTCCATACAAGGCAATAGGAGGGCATTTAAAAAAGGTAACTATGTAAACACACATATAAAGGTACATATATACCTTTCTCTATCGCTCTCTCATTCTCAACAACTGGGCTTGTGTGTGTGTGTGTGTGTGTGTGTGTCACAGATGGAAAACTGTAACTATGCTGTGGAGCTGGGTAAGACATCAGCTGGTTTTTCCCTGGTGGGAATCGGAGGTCAGGACCTCTACGATGGAAATGCAACTCTAACCCTGGCGCTGGTCTGGCAGCTGATGAGGAGGTAATAATGACTTACAGGTGCTATGTGTATCATTTTAACATCAGTAAATCATTGCCACATTCATTTTGAGACATTAGTATAATTAGCGTAAACAAGTGAGAACATTGGCAGCCACTACCAGCCTCTACACTGCATTTTACATTGTCAGCCACCAGGTAGGATTTGGCGGGAAATCTGCTGGATTGCTTTACGGCACAAAACAGGAAGAGGGTGCTTTATCCTTGATCCTTTATCTCTGTTTGCAGAGCAAACAGAGATAAAGCTTTCAGAGTTTCTGGTAATGGCAGATGGTGGAAGGAGTGAAAGGAAGATGGAAAAATCACTTCCAGCATGTTTATCCTCTTCCGTAAAGCAACTCGCTGGCTGCACCCTAATCTTCATATCTGAAAACATAATAGGACAAAAACTGCCGATATTCTCACATGTATTCTTCGCATTTGTGTGCAGGTACACTTTAAATGTTCTGGAAGACCTTGGAGATGGAGAGGCTGCAGGAGACGAGCTGATCATTAACTGGGTCAACAAGATTTTGGCTGAGGCTGGCAAGACTTCATCCATCAAAAGCTTTAAGGTCAGTTTGTTTTACCGAACTACAACTCAAACATCCTGCATGCAGTATTATTGTAGGAAGAGAATGATATTATATTGTGGATTATACTATTATTATGCTAAGTGGGTCAGTTAGTTAGGTGGACCTGGTTTATATATTGCAGTGTGGATGCATGTGTGATGTGTGTGTGTATCTGTGTGTCCCTCTGTTCAGGACAAGGAGATCGGCACCAGTCTTCCAGTTCTGGACCTGATTGACGCCATGCAGCCAGAGAGCGTGAACTTTGACCTGGTTAAAACAGGCAGTCTGTCAGAAGAGGACAAGCTGGACAATGCCAAGTAATCACCTGTCTCGCTGAGTGTGTGTGTGTATAATAATGATGTACGGAGGTGCATCAGACTCAAAAACATCTGAGAATACGTAGAATAGATCTGAACTTGACTTAAAAAGCAATTCTGAACATCTGTGGATTCAACATTAAAACACATTTTTGCAGATATTTTCTGTGTCTACAAATTCCAATACAGTTGAAAACTATCCTACATGTCCTCAGATGTTTTGAGTATAGTCTACCTTGATAAAGATGAAGACTGAATAATATAGGATATAATATATGGCATAATAATTTTTTTTTTTTTTCAAATTTTGCAATTTAGCTTAGTTCATTCAGGTGTAATAAGGGGCTGAATACTAGCACTTTTTAACTTTATTGTATATGTTTTTTTTAATATTCCTAGAATATGCTTTGCTTGTTAGAGAGAATAGAGGATTTCAGGTAAAATACCAACCCGCCCAATCAATTAATCAGTTAATAGATAGATAGATAGAGACAGAGAGAGAGAGAGAGAGAGAGAGAGAGAGAGAGAGATAGACAAGTAAAAACAGAAATAAATACATATATACATAACACATTATGAGGGCCATAGGTCTAATTTGTTGCCATGGTGACCCTGACTGTGACTCCGCCCCCCCACCAGGTACGCCGTTTCCATGGCGAGGAAGATCGGCGCCAAAGTCTTCGCGCTGCCTGAGGATCTGGTAGAGGTCAACCCCAAGATGGTGATGACCATCTTCGCCTGCCTGATGGGGAGAGGCATGAAGAGGGTGTAGAGGACGCGCGTGCATGCACACACACACACACACACACACACACACACTGACCGTCTTCGCCTGTTCGACGTGGGTTTCCTCCCACAGTCCAAAGACATGCAAGTCAGGTGAATTGGACACTCTAAACTGCCCATAGGTGTGAATGCGAGTGTGTCTATCTGTAAAGTGGGTAAAGTCAATGAATGAATGAAAGACTGGGCAACATTTAAAGGCAATGCGTGTCGCCGATATCGGCAACAAGTATGACCAACATTTTTTGTATTCTTGATTACATGTTCGTTTAGACAGGTTTTGTTACTATTTCTCAGAAGCAAATATTCAAGGATGTGATTTTTCTGGTCTTGATATTTCAGGGGTTTGCATTTATTTCTTATGAGACTTTACCGCTGTCTCGCCTTTATCCTGCTGTTTGTTTCCCCCGATCACAGTTTCCCATGTGTCGTTGCCTTAAGACGAGCATTTAATGTACTTAAGCCATAATATTCTGTACTTGATACCTGTTGACCTTAGCCATTTTATGACCAAAACTGTGCTAGATTATAGGCAGGTTATTTTTTCACACTCTAAAGTGATGTTGCCTTGGTGCTGCAGTCAAATGACATCCAGGCTGCAGGTTAGAGGTTCGTTGCTGCTGCTGTTAACATTCCACAGTCTTAAAATTCCTTTTCCTTTATTCCAAATGCTTCCCAGTAAAGCAGCTGCTCCGGGAATGCGATGGTTTCTTTTTACTAGTGACAGAATACTGACATTTTTCTCTTCCAAATCAGCAGTTACTCTCCAATATTGCAGGTTGTCGTCATAATATTGGAGGGTAACTGTTGATTTTGACGAGGGTTGTTTCCAATCCAATAAAACCCTTGCATTCTTTTTTTTTTTTAAATATGAGGGGCCGCAAATGCTACTCATCATCGCAATTTTACAACAGTAATCTGCCGAATCGAAGCGCTGTCATTGTGGCAAATTGTGTCCCATGTGTCAAAAAATGCTTTAAATGCTATAGCAATACTTCCAAATGTTAGTGTGTACAATTACACAATTGAATTGTGTTAAATAAAGGCATTTTCCATATAATTTGTTTATTTGTTGTTTTTTAATAATTTTCTATAGCTGCTCTACACCTGTAGTGTGTCCATGAGCCAGATTTCATCATTTGAGAAAATCTACTATAATATTATAAATAATATACTAGAATATTTTTTAAGGGTTAAAAACTATAACATTATGTAAAACAACTCTATTTTTACTATGTGCATCATTAAAATCACATTCGACTTTTAAAGTATTTAATTTATATATATATAAATTGTCCTGGTACTGCTGTAATCAGAACCATTGTATGTTTTAAGTGTTATCTTATGCACAATTTGATTGTACAGTGAAGTTGTCAGGCTGTGCATTAGTCTACTTGTCATGTATTAAGGACATTTCCCCCATGGTCATGTCCTCATGCAGCAGCAAAACACTGAGGACAACACAAAGACACACTGCCAGGGAATATGAATTTTGTCCTCAACGAGTTTGTCTATGGCCACGGACACTGATGTGACATCATGCCAACACTATGGATAGTTCTAGTTCTATCAGTGTTTCCACCATTATAGCAAAATAATTCATTGAGATTATTACAGTGTATAACAATTGAATTGTCTGACATAAAGCTAAAATCATACTGCTATAACACTTAAGGTAATTTACTGTAAGACATACTTCAACCCAAATGCATTTCCACAAATTTTATTATTTTCTTGGTGGAATAAAGCTTTTTTTTTTTTAAGTCTACATTGAAACGTAAATCTTTATTGCAAAGTATTAGACATGCATTTAAAATCAGTAAGAGAGACCTGTATTGTTGTTTTATTGTATTATGAATTCATTGATTGAGCATTGCCAACTTATAACTTAGTATTTTAAAACCTTCATTCATTCAGTGTTTACAGGTGCGATAAGTACGATTTTTACTTAGAATTTTATTTTAGTTTTTTATTTAACCTTTATTTTACCAGGTAAATCTCATTGTGATTAGGAATCTCATATCCAAGAGAGACCTGGCCAAAAACAGGCTGATAAAAGTCATAGATTACTTAATGCCCCTTTAACATTTTAATGAAAAGAAATTGTTTGGTGACATACATTTTTGGTATGGTCATACAGGTGGAAAAAAATGAGCGAAGTCATGCATTTTTCAATAAAATATGTGAAAAACACTCTGAGCTCACACTGTATCTATGTGTCTGTGTGTGTGTGTGTGTGTGTGTGTGTGTGTGTGTGTGCGTGCATTCATTCTCAGGTATTTATTCCTCGGTTGCAAATGACAAATTATAGTTTTAATGTTTCAATTTTGATTCAAATCCATTTCCTGCATTGAACTGAATTGAAAATAAATCGAGGTGTGAGCAGGTGTGTGCTTAGAAACACACTTCCCACTCGGTAATCAGAGCTGATTACGATGTTTGCCGTCACACACTCACTCACACACACACACACACACACACACACACACACACACACACGCTTGCAGCTTAGAGGCCACTTCAAACAAGGTTCTTGAATTCAGATGAGCTTGCTGGTACAAAAGGAGTGCAGCTCAAGGGGAGGACACACACACACACACACACACACACACACGATTTGCAATTTAAAAGGTGGTTTTGTCGAGTGCCATGTGATCATTCCTTTTATCTGTCTCTTGTCCATCCATCCATCCCTTCATTTGTGTGTGTTCATCTGTCCTTCTCTTACTGTAATCAGTCTGCTGTGGATCTAACTAAATACAGAGACAGACAGACAGACAGATAGATAGATAGATAGATAGATAGATAGATAGAAGTGAAATGAATTGAAATAGATTGACGTGCTGAACTTTGGGACAACAGGAAAATTATCAGGTTTGTTGATTTCTAGAATGTTTTTACGTCTCCATCTCTCTGTCATTCTCTCATATCATCTATTGCCATGGCAACCATACAGCTTGTTGCTATGTCATCTGGTTTCCGTAGTGATGTCTCAACGCTGACCTCGTATTAGATGACCTCCCTTTTCTCTGTGTGTGTGTGTGTCAGTTGCTGTGTGCATGTGTGCTGGTTAGTGGGTTGGTGTGTGTATGTGTGTGTGTCAGTCTGCATGTGTGAGGATCTCACTCCGTGTTTGCATGTGTGTTTCTCTATTTCTCTGTGTGTGTGATGCCTTGTGTTTTATTGTGTTTGTGTGTGTGTGTGTCTGTCTGCATTAGTGTGTATTGTGACCATGTGTGTGTATGTATATGAGTTTGGTGTTTTGGTTTGCAAGTGTGTGGGTGGTGTGTATGTGTGTGTGTGAGAGGGACAGAGAAAATGTGTGTGTGTGGTGATTGCGTGAATTTACTGTGTGTATATTTGATGTTTTGGTGTGTTTGAGAGATAATGTGTGTTTTCTCTGTGTGTGTGTGTGTGTCTATGTTCAGTTTCATAGATCAACTGATATCGTCTCTAGTTGTCTGTCTGTACTGATTAAATTGAAAATGAATTGAAGCTTGCCTTGGTGTGTGTGTGTGTGTGTGTGTGTAGTATGACAGGTCAGGCGGTGGATTCGCACAGACTGTCTGTGAAAACGTGGACAGAAGAGGAGAGTGACCGAGCTGACAGCATACTTAGCAGGTACCACACACACACACACACACACACACACACACCAAAACAAATTTCATGATTTTATGTGTATTGGTAGTATCTGTATATGTGTGTGTGGGGCACATCAATGTGTTCAGATATATACTAATAGTCTCAGTATAGTGCTATACTATATGCAATATACTGTATATACTTGTGCAATCAAATAATATGATAAACAACTTGTGAGAATGAGAATTATAGCTTTATCATTCATAAATGTGATGATAGTTTAGTTGAAGCTTTTGATAAATCACAGAAAATCTGAGAAAATTGATTGAATTGTGTGTGTGTGTGTGTGTGTGTGTGTGTGTGTGTAGAGGCCAGTCGATGTGTGATGACACCTGTTCAGAGCTACAGAGAATGGCGGCCATTGACAGAAGAGACCTTAACTCCCAGAATTCCTTTCGTGGGCGAGGTGCTCTGTCCAGGTATGACTGCTGGGCAATGACCTGATCCACAGATTGACTATCTATCTATCCATCTATCCATCTATCTATCTATCTATCTATCTGATATGTTGGGCAGATTCCAGGTCTGAATGTGTTCTCTGTCTCCAGGTTAGTTAGTATGGTGATGACGCTGAGAGAATGGGCCCATAAGAGTTTGGCTGAAGAGGCAGAGCGACCGGATTCCTTCTTGGAGCGTTTCCGAGGCCCCGCCCCCGTGGACCTACAGGCCCCGCCCAGCAGGTTTAGCCACACCCACACCGACTCTGACACAGATACTGAAGGCAGACGCGCCAGACGCACGTAAGAGAAGAAAACACACATAAGAAGCAGACACATTAAAACACTGACTGACATTTGTATACATCTCTCTGTCTTTGTCTGCTTCTTTCTCTCTCCCTCTCTCTCTCTCTCTCTCTCTCAGGAGGAGGAGGTGTAATGTGTTGGTCTTGTCCCCATCTGATGATGCCTACTACTACTGGCTGATGGTGATTGGTGCTGCTGTTCTGTATAACTGGACCCTCCTAGTCGTCAGGTCAGGAATCACATATCATTACTACTACTACTACTACTACTACTGCTACTGATGTTTCTACTACTACTACTACTACTACTGCTACTGATGTTTCTACTACTACTACTACTACTACTGCTACTGATGTTACTACTACTACTTCTTCTACTACAACTACTACTAATACTGATGTTACTACTACTACTCCTACTACTACTAATACTGATGTTACTACTACTACTACTACTGCTACTGATGTTACTACTACTACTTCTTCTACTACAACTACTACTAATACTGATGTTACTACTACTACTCCTACTACTACTAATACTGATGTTACTACTACTACTACTACTACTACTGATGTTACTACTACTACTTTGTCTACTACAACTACTACTAATACTGATGTTACTACTACTACTACTACTACTACTACTGATGTTACTACTACTACTTTGTCTACTACAACTACTACTAATACTGATGTTACTACTACTACTACTACTACTACTACTGATGTTACTACTACTACTTTGTCTACTACAACTACTACTAATACTGATGTTACTACTACTACTACTACCCCTACTACTACCGATGTTACTATACTACTACTATTACTGCTACTACTACTAATACTGATGTTACTACTACTACTACTACTACTACCAATGTTACTACTACTACTACTACTACTACTGCTACTACTACCAGTACTGAGGGAATGCCTATCTGTGTGTGTAGGGCCTGTTTTGATGAGCTCCAGATGAAGGGTGTGTTGGTGTGGCTGGTACTGGACTATCTCTGTGATGGAGTCTATATCCTGGATATGGCTGTTCGTCTGCGCACAGGTAATAAAATAAAATAACTGAAATGAAACTTCCTGTCCTGAAATCTCCTGGACAGGCGAGATATTCCTACATGGGAAGTCTTCATAAGAAACTCTCTATTATCTGGAAATTATGAAGTGGAACTCATGTTCTGATAGTATGTGTGAGAATGGTTGATTATGTGACTGTATCTGCACATATATTTGCTTGCTACAGATTTCTTGGATCAGGGTGTAATCAAATACATTTGTCATCTGAGAGAGATTTCTTGTGCAACTTGATAACTAAAGTTTATCATTATTATGTTTATACTGTGTGTTAAGGTTTCTTGGATCAGGGCTTGATGGTGAAAGATGTGCGTCGCCTGAGAGAAACCTACTTTCGCAAAGTCCAGTCTAAACTTGACATCTGCTCCATCCTTCCCACCGACCTCCTGTACCTCACCGTGGGACTCGCCTACACTCCTCTTCTTCGATTCAACCGGCTGCTTCGCCTGCAACGTCTCTTTGAGTTCTTTGAGCGTACAGAAACCCGAACGGGCTACCCCAACGCTTTCCGCATCTGTAAACTGGTTCTGTACATCCTGGTGATCATCCACTGGAACGCCTGCGTTTACTACAGCTTCTCCAAGGTCCTGGGACTCGGCTCGGATTCCTGGGTTTATCCCAACGCTTCTGATCCGGAGTTTAGCTCTCTGGCCAGAAGTTATATATACTGCCTGTACTGGTCCACTCTGACACTGACTACCATCGGAGAGACACCGCCTCCTGTTAGAGATGAAGAGTATCTGTTCTTGGTATTTGACTTCCTGGTAAGTTCATAGCAATTATGTAACCTTAGCTTTGCTGATGTCTTACCTTGACCGATATATAACCTTAATTCCACTAACAACCTCCTGTCTCTGACACTTAGGTACGTTCACATGAGCATTTGTGATATCCCAGGTATTTCAATGAAACCTATGCGTTCACGAATTATATGGATTGATGGAATGCAGTGCGTGAAAATATCGCAACCCAGTCTGTCAAAAAAGAAAAAGTAAAAGTAGTTGAACTTTTGACGGAGCGCAGGTAAGCGTCATCTGCTAATGGACTTCATCAGCCAATGAAATTTGTACAGACTGCTTCAAAAGGTTTCGAAACCCACCCCCACAATGCAACACAACCTAGCTGGTTTCAACGCAGACTTGTTTGTGAATGTGACGCATGCCAAATGTCCCATGTGAACCCCACCTTACCCTGCATTCAAATTCAGGTTGTACTTTTCTCCGAGTCGGGAATACATCACAACTCTGCCATCCAAGTAGTTCGCATTCACATACTTTATGGTTGGAAAATTGGAGAACGTTTCCTCAACCATTTACACACATTGCCAGCCTTCTAGACTAACGTTTGCAATGGAGCTAGCAATAGCCTAGCTAGCAAGCAATCTTCGGCTATTTCAGGGGATTATGAATGTAAATACCACAGGAAATTTAATGTTGTTGTAGCACTAAGTTATCAAGGAATATACATGTCTTTTAAATATGTACTTGTGGTTCATTTTCGGCTTTATTGTATGAAATTTATTACATTCAAGTACGACTCTGTGTTCTGTTCAGCCATGTTGGAACGAGCGATTACGTTACAACCCAGCTAATTTGTGCCGCATCTACAATCCCGATTTCTCCGACTTGATCATCCGACATAATAAGATGTTCATGTGGCACTTTCTGGTCGGAAACTCGTTCAGACTGTAAATCCGACACCACTTGAATGCAGTTATCCTAACCTTAGGTATAATAGCCTTATACCTTGTGGCTCCCAATGAATCCAATGTATCAAGAATGTATCTAAAATGCACCAAAAACCCTGTCAAGAGTCATTAGTCATCAGCCAATTGCACTTACCTATTTTTGAATTACTAGCCATGATACTGACATATCTATTTTAGGTTGGTGTCCTGATTTTTGCCTCTATCGTGGGGAATGTTGGAGCCATGATCTCCAACATGAACGCTACGAGAGCAGCCTTCCAGAGCCGCGTGGACGCGCTGAAGCACTACATGCACTTCAGACACGTCAGCAAGGAGCTGGAGCAGCGCGTCATTCGCTGGTTCGACTACCTCTGGAGCAATCAGAAGGCTGTGGACGAACAGGAGGTGTTGAAGAGCCTGCCCAATAAGCTGAGAGCGGAGATTGCTATTAATGTTCACCTGGACACACTGAAGAAGGTAAAAACCCAAACACAACATGACCCCTTAAAGTCCATTTCTAAACCCTTAAATCCCATGATGGTCGCTCATATTTTAACACATTTTAACACTAAAACATTTCTAAATGTGTTCTTCAGCTTCCACAAAATGGCTTATTGCAATTAGCTATAAGGAGAAGATATTACCATCAATTGCTACCCCATCTTCTAACCCTGACCATTACCTGTGTGTGTGTGTGTGTGTGTGTATGTGCACAGGTGCGTATATTCCAAGACTGTGAAGCAGGCCTGCTGGTAGAGTTGGTGTTGAAACTTCGACCGCAAGTCTTCAGTCCTGGAGACTACATCTGTCGAAAAGTCAGTATTACTTTTACTACTACTGCTGATAAAATGATAGTACATTACTACTGTTAGTACTACTACTACTACAACTAGCGTAAATGCATCCATTGTTAGACAGCTAGCGGCTAGACATTCATTATCTAACAGACCTTCTGCAGTTTTTCCCATCGATCAAACATAATGACTTTCCCGTCCTATGTATTCTCCAACCTTTTGTTTCCTAGGGAGACGTGGGTAAGGAGATGTACATCATTAAAGATGGCCGCCTGGCGGTGGTGGGGGAGGATGGCGCCAGCCAGTTAGCCGTTCTGACCGCTGGAAGCTGCTTTGGAGAAATCAGCATCCTGAACATCAGCGGCAGCAAGATGGGGAACAGACGCACGGCTAACATCCGTAGTCTGGGCTACTCGGACCTCTTCTGCCTTTCCAAACAAGACCTGATGGAGGCGCTGCAGGAGTTCCCCCACGCCAGGGCCCAGCTGGAGCAGAGGGGGCGGGACATCCTGCAGAAGGAGGGGCTTCTAGAGGAAGTGAATGTGTCTGCAGGGGAGGAGCTTGAGGAGAAGGTGGAGAGGTTGGAATCCAGTCTGGACCGGCTACAGGTAAATAGTACTACTAA